>NC_052613.1:20219119-20519119 GCF_016545825.1 Eucalyptus grandis
CACATTGGCAGCATAATAGCCATATCGACCATTGGTGCACAGACATTTGTTTTTTAATAATTCACTAATTCAATGACATTGCCGAGCAAAATACTGAAGAAAGGTGTAATTTTTCTGGGCCAACTTCAGATTTCTTAATCCTGTCTGTTTCTTTCTTGTTTCTGCAGGCTCCAAGGGCAGAACTTTTGCGGGAAGCGTTTCTTTACATCAAGTTCCTTGAAGAGGAGAGGGTAAGGTTGGAGAAGCTGAAGATGTCGTCGGCCCAAGTAATAGCCAACAGCTCATCGATTAGCGTTGCTTTGTCCGACACCAACCTCGCTGTCTTTGCAATCACATCGTCTGTCCGACGAAATTTGGTGACCAACATCATTAGTGTCTTCGGCCAACATCAAGCAGAAATTCTTGCTGCTAATGTCATGGCTCAGGAAGGGTGGATGAGTATGACAGTGACGGCTTCCGTGAATGATGTGGCAGACGGTGCTATTGAGAAGATTAAGCAGGACATTCTCATGGTGTGAACCATGTAAGGGTCTTGATTTCGTACACTTAGATTAGATCTCATGTTTTTCTGCATATATATAGGGAAATAGGAAGGAAGGAAATGTGTGTGATTCTCAGTAAAAGCATTATTATCATAGTAAAGAAGCACTAACTCCTACTCAACTCAAGTATATGAAATTCCATCCTAGACAATTCAAGTAAATGTTCATCCAGTTGCGTTTGAAAGGGTCTCGTTTTAATTTCAAGTATAAAAAATTTAACCAGCTTAAGAAGAAAATAATCCCTGAACAAGCATCATATAAGTAGCACCTCTATTTAATCTTGAACACCAATTAAGCTTTGATTTACACCGGGCCAGAGATAGATTCGCAGGAAATACGGCAGCAAAATGCTAGATAGGGCTGAAAATGGATAAAATTCCACCATCAAACAAGCGGTTCCATGCACAAATGAGACTACAAGCCACAGTACATCGGTATTGAAGAAAAACGACGAAAAAAAGGGTATATCATTAGTCTCAGAATGTTGTTGTCACAACAGGAATAATTTAATCCCCAATCCCAGTGTCTGTATATTTGAATTGCTTACAGAATCCCAGAGACTCCTTACCTGGGCTTCAACTCCATGAATTTGGAGGAAGAATGCATAGTTCAAGAAGATCCAATGAAGAAGAGTACAATGGTACACAAACATTGTAGAGTAATCAAATTGATAAAAAGGGACCCAGTACGAACCGAAGCATCCTTGCCATTTCACACAAAGCGTGGAAGCTTCAGTGATACCTCCCTGGCTGGTACAATTCCTTGGCTTAGAACCTAGTCATTGAGGAAGAACTGGAGGGCCAATTGCTCGTGTGTTATAGGATTCGCAGTGGCTACATTTCTGCCCGATAATGTGGAAGTAAACTTCAGTAGTGTCATTACAATCATTGCATAGGATCCACACCTGCAAAATCCTTTTGCCATTTTAGAATCACTTCCAGAGAAAATGAGCTTAGCATAGCAGAGCATGTGATAAAGGCATTCTATATGGGTAACAACAGACAGACATTGGAGACACTTTATTCACATTTCAAAAGCGACTGTATCATTGTTCTCAAACGAAGCAGACAAACCAAAGATGTGATCTGCAGATAGCAAGCGAGATCACAAATAATCATAATGATTTAAGACAGACCAAAACATAGGCTGATTTAGGAGACACCTATAATTTTGGAATAATCAGAGCAAGGACAAAACAACATAGACTCAAGATTGAAAAACAGCCTTTCGCCCAGAAAAACTATGTGACATGAGGAAAAGATGGTCAGAGAGGATGAGAGAGCTCTCACCTTCTTGTTGCGGTAGTCTTCAGGCATCTGAGTTGCTTCTATCTGCTCAGAATGTCAAAATTAAGTGATTCATAAGGATTGAATCGAGATTGTTATGAAAGATAATTGCTCCTATTTGCCCCATCATGTATAGCCTCACATACTAATTTAGGTGAATAAAATTAGTTCTTTATCTGTGAGCCTACCTCCTCATCCATTCTCTTCCAGGTCCTGGACATATCAATCACGGATCTGGAACATATTGGACAGCAGTATCTGGTGAAGATAATGATTTCAAGTCAGAAAACCAATGTAAAATAGTCAAGAAAAAGTTTTACACAAATTAGCTAAAAAGGGTTGAAGGCTCACTTGTCACGCTTTAACATCTCGCCATAACATTCACAATGCATCGTGTGCCCACATTTCATAACGGTTGTATCTTTCAGAGAATCAAAAAGGTACTGCACAAGAACAATGTAGAAGGATAGACAAAATATCTCAAAGTCTGTCCTTTTAAATATTTCTGAAGGCAACTAAACTACAATGCAAACCTCATAACATATGGGGCAGTGATGACGCATGGAGTCCTCCACACACGAATGGTTATCTTTTAGACCAATGGAATAGCAAGAGCCTGTAAGACAAATACTCATAACCATGTAATTTCAGATTGAAATGGTGTTCAAGGTGTACATAATTTGAAAAAAAAAGAAAAAGAACACGCCAATACTTTCTAGTACATGAAGCAGATTAAGTGGTTTATATGTATAAATCTGTCATTCCCTTTTCCATGTTGAAGCTTTAACGTCTTTTCAATTTAGTGACGTTTCACTATGCTCACTGCTAAGTAGGCACAAACAGGAGAACGCATAGTTAGCTCATTAAAATCATATAATGTTTCAAAACTTTTTGGTGATGAATGATATCAAGGAATTGGAGAATCATCTGCGAAAACACTTTCTTTTACTGAGGCAATTTATCCTGAATCTTCTCAGGGTTCTCAGATCTATTTCCTTCCATAAGGAGAGAAAGTTTGCTAATATGTTAAGTACCATCATCTTGACATCTCAATCAAGGCAAGAAGCCAGGTCCATAAAATTCCTAAAATATACCTTGCTGGGAACTAAATATTCTGAAAATAGCACCCTCCATCAAGAGTTTACCTACTACGTATTGCAGATTTTAGAACAGAACAGATCTCAGAAGAATCAGTTCTTGGTCACAGTACCAAGGTAATGAACATAACAAGCTACAACCATGTCTGTTCAAGTAAAGAGTAATGACAATTCCAGTCTATAGCAACTATTCCCAAGAAATTGAATGTAAATCCAATGTAAGATTTTTTTAATTAGCTACAGGAAAAAGAAGCTTCTTCAATATTCATACCTATGTACAACATACAGAAAAATATGGTCTTAGAACTGAAAAGGCATCAAAATACCATGATCGCGAATAAATATCAATATATGTCAAGTACGTACCACACTTTTTGCAATGGAAGAAGTTCTCGCATCCACCAACTCTGTTACAGGTAATATGATACAAGTCAGATGATGATCAACAAGCTCAGCTTTAACATAATGCTAAGGAACTCGTAAGAAGAATTGGCTAGAACTTACTCACCTGCATATGCCACAATCATCACAATGAAACTGTCCCTTCTCAGTCTGCAAAAATAGTGCCACTCTTAATCACAACTCTCACATCACACAAAGTAAAATTGGTATTGAGGCCACATATCCACTTAAACCGTGACAGATAAACCAAATCAAGGTCCCCAAAAAGAAAAAGGCCAAAGTAGTGTCTCTAGAATCCAAGCTACATCCTTAAAAAGCAGAGATCTTTGTAAACATCACTTGAGAAAAGTTAATTACATCATCGTCATAGAATTTGCAAATTTTGCAGAAGTACTCCCCCATTCTGACTCCACAGTTTGTACAAACTTGATCCACCTGAAGGATATGAAAATTACATAAGTTTCAAATCCCCAACAAGAAAATTCAATTAAAAAGAGTTCTATTCACTACAAATCTAGCATTTCATACCGGCTGCTCCGTGTCACAAACCGAGCAAACCACCTGACAACATCAAGAAATCCACATAAATAATCAAACACCAAAGTTAGCAAAACAGAGAGGAGAGGCCAAAATCGTACTTGTTTGACGTCTTGGCGAACGAGCTCGTGCCGATCAAAGGGGTTTCTCAGCATGCTCTGCATCAGTCAAAAGTTACCCAACAAGAACAAAATCAAATACCCACATGCAGAAAATCAAAAAGAAAGCAAAGAAAGACCTAACAAGATTCATTTTTTCATGTCATCTTTTCGTTTTTTTTTTCTTACGGCGGCCTCGTTGTGACAATGGCGACAGGGGAAGATCTCGTTGCAACAGGGAGCTCGAATCTTGCACCTCCTCCTATAATGCTGGCATCTGATGAATGAAATGAAACGAACAAATCGATAAAACAGGAGAAGAGAAAGGACCCAACAACGAGCTCACGGCAAGAACAAATAATGAGAACTAGACACACCCACCCGTAGCCCATCTTCCCAAAATCAAGACGTTCGTTAGCTGAGCCTTCCATGGTTTTTGAGGATGAAGATGGAGGAGAAGCTGAAACCAGAAGGCAAAGGAAGGCTCAGAGGAGGGGAGAGGAAGAGAGAGGGAGACACAAAGACTTTCCCGATTTGGTAATATGGGCCTTGCTTGTTTTGTCTTCAAATCTACACCAAAGGCTGGGCAAAGTACAAAAGCCATTCGTTTACAATTTATATATAGATAAATATATATACATATATACATATATATAATATATATATATATATGTATATGTATATCATGTGGACATCTTCTTTTACTATTCGCCTTTGATAATAAACAATATGCATGCCTACTCCTTTCCTCATAGATTCGATTGGTTTTTTTTTTTTTTTTTTTTTAAATCAATGTTGGGGGTCCAATTATTACAGGCGTGATAATATACTTTAAAGATAGAAAAGAAAGCATTTCTTTCTTGCACAACCGAAGAATTTAGATGTATGATAAAATCGATAATAAAGAGGAATTCGTTAATGAGCTCCCTAACCTTACTTGTCAAATTAACTATATGTATAGCTTTTACTAAATATTATCTTTCGACGTTCTAAATTCACGTCCATTGAAAAATAAAAAATAAAAAAGTTATCATCTTTCTAATGTTTGGTAAAGGAGGAAGGATTTTCCTAAATGAGTTGAGTATTTAAACTTGAAATTTCCCTTAGATAGGCATGCTCTCTCCCCTTTGTTAATCAACAAGCATGCCTTTTTTTTTTTTTTTTTAAGTGATAGATATTTTTCTTGGATTCGCACGCCTTCAAAACAAGGTAAGTCTCCAATTCCCTTTCCTTTTTTTTTTTTTCAGAAAGTGATACGCAAATCATGAGTTTCATTTTCAATTTTCTTTACAACAATTTGATTGAAGTGAATATATTCTCTAAGACTCTCATTTGTTTTGCAAAAATTAAACAATTTAGAAAACATTTTCTAAAAAATGATCGCATGTATAGCTTGAAATAATTAATTAATGAAAATATTTTATTATCAACAATAATTAATATTTAAATATTTTTGCAATTGATAATTTTTTTTTAGTTCGTTCTTTTTTATAAGCCATACAATAAATTATTTTAAAAATATTTATCAAACCCTTTTTTTCTTTTCCGTGAAAGAAAGAGACGCACTAGGGGTGCAATGCAAAAATGTAAGTTCCATGCATTGCAAAACTGAAATAGCATCAACCACAAAAACTTGTACTTACTTCAATTGATGATGCTATTGCATGGATGAATCCCTAGTGAAATAGCATCAACCACAAAAACTTGTACTTAGTTCAATTGATGCTATTGCATTGATGAATCCCTAGTGAAATAGCATGAGCCCAACTTAGAGATAGAGAGAGAGAGAGAGGATAAGGTGTGGGCGGGGATGACTTGAATGGAAAGCGACTGCGACAGGCAGCCGCAACCTGGCCCAATCACGTTGCCAGCATCGGATTGGGGAAGAAGCATCGGACGCCCAGAAAAGCTGCGTCGACTTGTTTTGGGGGCTGCTGCCGTCAGTCTTTATACTGATTAATTATTAACCCATCCATCCCACGCCACTTGCGATGCCATCATTTTCAACTCTTCGCCTCCTCACTTATATTGATTAATCAAGCCTATTATCACCTCGTTTTAATTTGTTATTCTTTAAGTGGCTGAAGAATCGTTTGAGTCCTAACCAATAAAAATCGCCCGTCTAAAGAAGATTTTACACAAACATTTTGTGATCGCTTTTGTTAAAGATATCTTTTGAAGATTTCGTATATTTCTTCCTTAATTGTTTGTGATTGATTGTATTTGATATTCTACTATTTAGATAATCATTCCGTAAAACTTATAAAATAAGCACATTCCTCTTCATCGTGCAAAAACTATCCGAATTCTTACTGTTTATATCAATGTAAAGAATTTTGTTTTCTTAACGTTTGATTAGCAATAGAATTTGGAAGACATCTTTTTGTTTGGTCATTTAGTTAATGTGCTCTGCAATAACATTTTTTTTTCGGCTCCCTTTGGTTTCAATCACCTTTCCTCGAAGTCCGAGAATGGTCAATGGTTAAAGAATGTCACGAGTGATGGAACTTGTTGAAGAGTCAGTGAACTTAACTCTTTTTAACTTCTCCACCAAAAAAGGGGGTTGGACCAAAGATCAAGAGGAAGCATGTTTCATCATCATAGTACCTGTGGAAAAATGCGACTCTTTTGTCTGTATTTTGTGTAGTAGAACTAGATCCATCCTACTCCCATTTTCAGATGGTTCCTCCTGAATTGTGGCCGGATTCATGAATCATCATTATCACAGGTTCCCCATCCGGCTGACAAGACATAGGGAAAATTTTCCAATTTTTTGGTGCTTATTGCATTGATATAGTGGTCAGATCATTGAAGGGAGGGACCGAATTAATGGAAGAAAGCAGTGAAAAGTGATCACATCCTCCTCCCATTTCCAGATGGTTCCTCTTGAATTGTGGCCAGATTCATGAATCATCATGATCACAGGTTCCCCACCCGGCTGACAAGACATAGGGAAAAATTTCCAATTTTTTGGTGCTTATTGCATTGATATAGTGGCAAGATCATCGAAGGGACGTACCACATTAATGAAAGAGAGTAGTGAAAAGTGTGTGATCAAGTATCGAGATTGAAGGCAATTAGAATTAACAAAAGAAATTAGACAATTAGGGAAAAAGAAAAAGGAAACGATTACTTGAAAGAGAACAGAGATTTCAAACTTTAGAAATCGGATGATAAATATTAACCATTTTGGATCAAAGCTATTCTTTGCTTTATCCTCTCCCGAGGTATCATGGTTGCCTACTAGAGAAGCAAAGGGCATGGAGATTCAATTTTTCAAGCTTGAGAATGGTTGATGGTAAAAAAATGTCGTTAGTAATAGTCTAAAAGTGAGTTGAGAGTTGAAGTAGGATAAAAAAAAAAAAAAAAAAAAACAAGAAGAGGATTTTGAGATTCAATTAGTCCTTTTTGTAGCAATTGGAGGGGTATTAATCTAAAGAAATTGGAAGGCTTCCCTCTGACCTATTGACATTGATGAGAGACATTGCAAATGTTAGAAAGACAGGCTTGGCTCAAGGCAAAGTTGAAGAAGCAACTAATGTGTATGTTGTAACTTCTCAAATTCAGAAACGAGGTAGATGTTTTTCGATGTTGCATGCTTCTTCATTGAAAAGAAGAGAGGATTTTTTGAACTACTTATGAGGTGACTCTAATTATTATCCTTCTATTGGAATAGAGTGTCTACAAGATATGTTTGTTTGGTCGAAATTGCATTGTTAGTTTAGGCATAGTCGGTTTGTGGAATCGCATTGATGCGTTATCTGTATTGTAAGAAGAGAGCGGCTGAATTTTCTTGATAGACTATGTCAACATTACTTTAATTTGCAAAAAAAAAAAAAATAATTGCTCAATTTGTTCCATAGAGAGGGCAAATTACCATCACCGTTTCATGTTAGAGTAGAAAGTAGTGATTTTCAGCTTCATGAAAAGAACAACAGCTCATGGCATTAGGCTTATGTGTAATACTGCAAATTAATGTTTTACAAATTGACAATTTCGGGTTTTTATCAAATTTGAGGTTCCAAAAATTAGACTGAGCTCATGCCAATAGATCTATATGGAAAATAATGATAATAGATAGGAATTTAATCAAATAAAAATATTTGAGAATCCTACTTTATAACTTAAACTAAGCTCATGTCAATAGCCATTGCCTGCCTATCCTACATGCCACACTTTTACGTCGGCAATTTTCAGTGAAAATTTACTTAAAGGGCGACATTGAAATTTCCCACAAAGGCTTAAAATTAAATTGAAAAGATTGAAAGATTAAAAACTGAATTAACATTTGTATAATAAGTTAAGTATTTGATGGACAATTTCCCTAGTAGAGAAGTTTTGCAAATTTGACTTTAAAAAGAGAGTTCTAGACCAATGGCGATGAAGAACAATGGAAAAGATGGAATTATAAACTAGCAGATTCTTCATAACCTCCTTGCATAAACTAAGAACCAACAGTTAAACTAGTGTTGCGATCTACGGTGAAATAGCTAGGGGTGGTTAAAGATTACTAAGCCTAAATTTAGTTTGAGCTCTTCCAAGCTCAAACCAATTTGCAACTTAAGTATAAATTCTTAATATGCGAATAAGTTTCAATTAGAAGTTGCCATTAATCTTTTTTTTTGTCAATTAAAAACTCAAGTAAAATATCGGGAGAATTGCTTTAATCCTATAAACTATGGATTATGGATTCGAGAACTTGATTACACTAAATTACTATAACGCCATTTCAGTATCTTTTCTCTTTTATTTTTATAAATATTTTGTCAGGCAGTTTCAATTGATTTTAACCTATTTATTAAATGTGAGATGATTATATAGGTGCACAACCATTAATTTCACCCAATAATCAAAATGATAAATAAATTGTAAGGGATAAGGAAGGAATTTACTTACCTCATAGCAACGTAAGCGTCTACAATGTATGTTATTAATCTAAGATGCAATGTGACATAATCTATTTAAATGTCCTAATTCTAATGACAACTAAATATACTAATTCTAACGTGGCACGCAATTTCCTAACTACATGAACCTAAACATGCAATTTCTAATGATGGGCAAAATTAGTATGCGACCACCCTAGCAAGGCATGCAACTCAAATTAAATGGCCCTAAACATGCAACCACTAAAGGACATATATATATGACCTAGCATGATGACACGACATAGCTTGATGACATGGCAATGACATAGCATTGAATGATGACACGGCATGCGATGACATGGCACATGTAATGATGTGGCAAGACGACATGGCAATGATGTGGCACATATGATGTCATGGGCTCTATTAACATTAAACTCAAGTTAACGGGCTTAACCCATTTAATTAAATTTAGTTCAAAACTCATATCCAGTGACCTGTGTGATTTTCGGCTAGTGCGTATCTCCATGGGCTTGGTCGAATTCTGCTACCTCATGGGTTCATTCTATTCAATTAAGTTCAAAACAATCTACCGCCGTTCCAATAAAATGCAATTAACTAAACATACTCCTAATGATTATATGCTATTTAATCATTATTTTTTTTAAATTTTTTTTTATAGAGGCTGGGGTTGATTCTTAAATTTCTATGCAATGAATTACTAAATGATACATCAAAATTTACGTACTAATAGCTAGTCAAAAGAAAAATCAATCATTAGTCACAGACAAAGAAAGCAAAGATGAAAGAGTTCTACCTTGACCTCTAATCCTCCTCCATCAACTGATTTTTTTAAGTAATATAAATAATCACACTTAGGAAAATATTTTCTAAATTATTTATTTTTTTATGAAACAAACACACCTTAATTTTGGTTTTAAAAAAGCAAATGGAAAATTCAACAACTACGAATGACATAAGATAATTTGTTTGGTGCATCTACTGCACTCGTGTATTGATTTCACCCGATTCTATGGCCCAAAACAGCTCCAAATTGTTGACCGGATCAACTTGTGGTTAGACCGGTCCAAACGTGCGACGCATGAATGCATTCATACATCTGGAATTCGGGATTCATAATGTTACAAATAATTAGAATATTTCTCTAAGATATCTTATTCTGTTAGAGATAATTATTATATTTATATTAATTATCCATATCTTTTAAGATTGTTCATATATCTCAATCATTTCTGTCTAATTGTGTAGATTTTGATTGATATGTTATTTTAGACAGTTATTGAATAAAGATTATAAATAGGCCAATTGCATAATATTCTCAATTCTGTTTTCCATATTATTGTTATCTATAAACAGGCATGATATAAGGAACTTTTTTTTTTGGTTAGAGACAAAGAACATGACAATGATATTTATGGGAAAAAGAAATGGGAAGATGGACATGCATAAATTTTTTTATATTATATTATATTTATTTATTTATTTTGGGGGCTCTGACGCCTGTGAATCTGAAGGCTTCGGAGTTGTTGATGTTTCCTGGTTTCAAGAATATGGGCAATATTAATAAATCTTGAAATAGGAGGCTATAGAGATAGATCCAGGCACCAAATTAATTAATATATCTTATTGTGCATAAAATGACGTCACACCTCATCACATTATCTGACAAGATGGTTGAGTATCCTTTATATTTCATAACTTGCAATCTAAGTGAATTTTTTCTCCATCTCTTCCATTTTCAATAGGATGTAATTGAAAAATTTTAAAGAATCATTGTAAACTATTCTAAATATTTAAATTCCGTAACTCTACACTACGCTTTAGATATAAAATCACATCTTCATTTAGCGGCATGAACTTTTAGAATGATCAACAATTAGTCATTATCACGAAAAACTCTAAATTATATATTTGCGACAAATCATTAAAAACCTCAAATTGATATCTTTGTGATAAATTTATCTACTATTAGTTTCAATTAAATTGAATTAATATTATGAAAAATCATAAATTGATATACCTATGATGAAAGGATGATATAATCCCAATTTGATATACGCATCAATTGCATGTGTCATCCAACTCTGTAATTTGACGATAAAATTTAATAGAAATCAACGAAGAGTAAATTTGTTGCAGGTATATCAATTTAGAATTTCTATGTTATTAACCCGATCTCATTTCTCTCTCTCATTGTATATATTCACATTAGTTTTTTAAAACATTTAGGAGCCGGTCTCACAAAAAGTTAAGTGTATCAAAGTAGGAGGTTTCTCTCAAGTTCAATTTTTTCCAGACCCATTATTTGTCTCCCTTAGTCTTTTAAAACACTCGTATTCACTTCATTACTATTTTGGGCGAAAACGAAAGTCCTTTGACACATCTTCTTTCCCTCTTGGATAGCTAGCCAGGTTGCACATTCATTGCCATTACTCCTCGTTGTACAAAAACTTGAGACCCTCAATGGCGGCATCATCTGAGCAGAGCGCTCTGATCATGGCGGCGGAAGAGAACGACAGTAGGAACAAACGGGAAGCAATGGCAAGAGAAAGGTGGAAGAAGAAGAAGAAGAGTTTTTTTTTTTTTTTTTTGGTCGAATAAAAAAGTTTCTTCAGAGAAGTATCGCGAAAAATGGTTAGTTTTTTCACATGGAAAAAGATTTCACATGCAATGCATACATTTCCCCTTTAATGTCAATGCGGGCAGCTTTGATATCGATGGTTTATGATCGGTTTTCACTAAATGATTTCTCGATATTATAGTTCCAATTGCGGGCGATCTTGTGAAGGTGCCTGTGAGCCACGGTCTTTGCCGATGCCCCTGTCTCGTCGATAAGTCGACTGTTAATAACCTGATGATGCTATCGGTAGATGGATACACTTGGAGAAGTTGGTGCTGCAGGGTCAGTCGTGCTTGGATTGTGCAAATTGGCATTTTCCAGAGAAAGACACCCTACTTTTCCAGTGCGGTTGACATCTCTTTTGCTTACCGAAAAGTGACAAAACAAGTTTGATTTATTCCAGGTTGCTTTTAGCTGATTCAAGCACTTCGGTACAGATGTAAAATAACCAGCTTGACTACTTGAGTGCAATTGAAACTGATGAATAGCTGGGTAATCCTACTAGGATCCTAGAGGGTCATACGTAGAACCATCCCCATCGTCAGAAACATGTACTGCTTCTGCAAAAACGGACATTCAAATCTTTTTGCCGAATGTCGTTTTATGGTCTGTTCACATACGACACGATGATTCGCCCGAGTAGATTGACGTCTGCGATTCGTAGAATGTTTACATTTTATTGGTCCATCCAAGTTTTAGCAAAGTCTACATCTACAACTTGTTCTCCTTTTACAAAGGTCCATCTGGTCCAATAACTTGTTCTCCTTCTGCATAGCCACAGCTTTTCTATGCTTTAGACGTTCTATTGTTGACACTATCTATGTATGGCTTATTTTCATAGAAGTTGTTCGTTCTTACATTCAAATACTCGTATTAGCAACATTTTTATTTAAGGAGACCATATTAGTTGGCGCAATTGGTTGGGGCATCAAGGATTATCGACAGGAACTCGAGTTCACTTGTTAAATCTCACAAAATGGGCAAGACTATCGGTTTAGGTCAAAAGCTTGGACTTAACTAGTTGATAGGGACAAGGAGATGGGATGATTACTAATCATTTAGGATCCACTTGTTGTAGGCTACTTTTGAAAATACCAAATACATACATTTTACTTTTAGAGATCACATTGCACATTTACATCAATTATCTTTTTATCCCTATATATGAAAATGTCATTTTCTTTCCAAAAAAATGCCATGTCCAAATCCTAAATTCTCTTACCCAGACAAAAACACTTAAAACCAACTCAAAATATAAAAATCCCCCAAACTCTAAGTAAGATGCTAAAATGAATTCATAAGGAGGCAAATTTGTCTTGTCAATGTGGAAATTTGCTTAGAGATATTGAAATGATCACATTAGGTCAAAAAGTTCGGTGTGTTTTTTATATTTCCATATCATGGCATCTGATATGATGATTTGGCATAGCATACAATGGCACATGACATGCATGTGGCATGAATTTCACATGGTATATGAATTATGACATGGAGACGTGGCACGTACCATGCTGCATTCTGACTTTTGAGAATCAAATCCTTCAACATCTTCCTTTGTGTTCAACCCATTCCTTACCCTGTCTTAAGGTTCAAGACTCTTCTTTTATCTTTCCCTGGATGGGTGTCTCCATCCTATCATGAAATGACCTTTTCAAAGATATTTAATTTGACCAACCAATGTATTTTAGTTTTTTTTCAATTAAATTAAAACTGAATTACCAAGTCTTCACTTTGACAAATTATTCCTGAAACAAAAAGAGATCACGGACAAGTTGTGCACCGAAACCGTATCGATATATAATCTTGATGCATACTTTACTTATCGTAAAAGAAAATTGAATATGAAGTAATTATAATTATTTAAGTCATGTCATCGAAGCATGGACATTTTATCAATCCGGAAACATGAAACCTAATCCAATGAAGTGTGGCACAATGTACAAAACATTTTCCCAATACATCAAACCCAATCAAATGACACCCCATGACTTGCCAGCCCAATTCTTCACAATGCAAAGACCATTTTAGTTGCCTGACAGAAGACGTACACCTCTTTCCACCATCAATGGAAAACAGAAAAAACGGTTTCTTTCCTCAATTGCAGGCAAAACACCAACCGACTGCAACATCCAAAAAGAAAAGACTACTTAGAAATCACAAAGCCAGAGACAGGAAGGGAGGTCGATTAGAGCAGTCCCTCCCTCTTTCGATCCGGAATCATGGGTTGCGGTGAATCGAAGCACGATGTTGCCGCTGGAAACACCATCAGCCTCAGCAAGAAATCGAACATCGACGAGCCAAAGGAAATCCAAAAGGATGCCGACACTACCCCTGAAGCGGCCAACACCAATGGCACAAACGGGTCCACACAAAAAGAAGGGGAAAGCGAGGTGAACACCGGCTCTGGAGGTGAAAATGTGAAGGGGGCAGCCGACGCTGGGGACGTAACCCAAGAGACTGAGGTTACAGCAGGCGAAGGGAAAGATGGGGAGGCCGTAACGAATGACTCCTCTTCGACGAAGGAGGTGGATTCAAGTGCAAATGTTGCGTCAGCTGAGAGTGCTGCGTCAGCTGAGAGCGTCGCGCCAGAAAATGTCGTCAAAGAGAAGAAAGAAGAAACGGACAAGGGTAAAGAAGAAAAGGCTTTAAGCTAATATAGACAGCAAACACTCGATGTTAGTCTAATTTTGATTCATTTTTTGAGCAGGAGAGGCTGAGGTTGTGAAAGAAGAGAACTCGACCAAGGAACTGGAATCTGCCCAGACAGTTGATGAATCGAAAGTAACAAGTGCAGAGGTAAATTCAATTGGATTGTAATTTCCAAGAACACATGTAAACAGGGTATTTTGATGCTGGTGCTTTCTTAAGGTTAGATCAAGAAAACAGTGAAATTTTGTTATGACGATACTATTCCTGCTGTTTGATCAAGAGATGATATACTGCTAACGCAAAACAAATATCTAAGAACTGAAAATCTAGAGAGTTCTACGAGAAACTATCCATTGATCTGTACCTGCGAAATCAGTTGAGCATAAATGGATCACTAAGGCCCGTATAAGCTTTGTGTGAACAGAACTATGCAGGAAAAAAAAAAACTGAATCGACAGAAATTCTCGTATGTGCAGGGAGCCGCCGCAAATGCAGCAGCTAGCGACCAGAAGCCAAACTGAAGAAAGAGTTCGGCATTAACTGGGTAGGAGCCAAATGCAGATGGAAGGTTCCTTTATCTCTCGTACTATTGCATTGTAATTTACTATGATAACCTCTTGAGGTACAGCTTTTATCACAACTTGAATGCTACAACAATGTCCCGATAGTCCATTGTGGACTTGGAACGATTTGAGTTCATAATGGCAAACGAACGTCTCATCAACTTCATTGCAAATGGCAACCCATAACCATTTTGGATTGAATTTTATCGAATTGGGTTCATGTTACTACTCCGCATGAGAATCCCGCTTGATCTACTTCCGATCACCTTGTAGTTTATCCACTGAAGAAGATCAAATCAACAGCAGCCTGGGTAGGTTAGGGTTGATTACGCCTTTACAGTACAGGCTCAGCTTATGATTTACGCTATACAGTTCGCAACATGCCACAGAGATGTAATGAAGCCAGCTTTTTTGGCAATTGGTGATAGATGTCCCATTCTGCAGAAAGCTTGAACTTTCTATAACCTAATGATAGAACTCCATAAGCAGTGTACAATAATAAAGCGCTTCATGGATCTCTCATGGACAGGCACAATGCACAAGAATTGAAACTTATAGGAAGTAAAATATTATTCGTATTGATGAGGATGGTCTACGTGACTCACTGCTTTATATACAACCCTTTCCAAGCCGAAGCACGTGAATTATTCGACATCGTGTCTTCTTTAGAAGAACTGTACAAAGAATGATGAAGCTTGCTCTACATGCTTGCACCGTCTACTTTAATATATTCGTTGCTGAAGAAAATTATCTCCCCAAGAGAACATAATCCTAAAGAATGCTTTGCCCGTCATTTGATCCCGCACCAGATCTCAAGACGGAGCCAACGGGAGTCTTGGATAATACAAGATTTCCCTCAGGATCTGCAGTTCCATATTTCATTATATGAGGGTCTGTGACTATTCTGCATGATCCTGATGGGTCGCCCATCAACTCCACCCCGAAGTAAACTAAATGGTCTGAAATGCTGCTCCCTGTAACGGACCTGCAAGGATTAATCCATGTTAACTGTGAGAAAAAGCTCTTGCGCACAGACGCAGCCCTAGACAGGCCAAACTTCTCTGACTTTTCTATCTCCTGATCATGCGTCCCCCACTTCCCTTAAAAGTTGACTAAACTTCCTTAAAAAATCGACGTAAACCTAATGTGGCAAGACAGATTGAGTGGGTGAATATATTCAACTGGAGAGGGCGAAAGACTGAACTTAACACACGAAACCAAAATGCTGGAAGGGTGCATTTTCTCTAAAAAGTCCAAGTTTCAGAGAGAAACCTGAACTTCTGAAACCTTGCATACTTATATTTTGTAAAGATTAGATTCGATTTTTATAAGTACAGTGTCTTAAAAATTAGCAAACCAAGTTTGATTGTAACTTAATATACATAAACTTTGGTATACAAAATTTTCAAATATAAGCAGGTGCAAACAATAGACAAGGAAAAAGGCGACATCTGGGATGTGTTTACCTGCTGCATGATGGGTCCTCCCCAGTATCATCACAAATTTTCTCAATTGTATAGACCAAACTCTCCAAGTTTACATTATAAAGCCATACCTGGAATTAAAGCATTTAATGTGTTTAGATATCAGTATAATGTAGTCAATCAGTTTTTCTACCAGACAAATACAAATTTAGTCAAAGCTGGCCTTAGTACCAGATTATGATTATAGAGCAATCCAGTAAGAAAAACAAGAAGTCAGCAACTGAACATAATAAAAACTACAAAGCCAGGGCAGGCAGAAAGCCTAGAGAGCAATTAATGACATAGAAACATCATCCCTGTATATAGGTAATCTCAACAACCAATCATAAATGAAAAGCCACAAATTTTCTTGGGAAACTGATAATTTATGCTCTAGAAATTTCAACAAAACTCAAAACACAATGAGGTGCCATAATGTAGTCAATCAGTTTTTCTACCAGACAAATACAAATTTAATCAAAGCTGGCCTTAGTACCAGATTATGATTATAGAGCAATCCAGTAAGAATAACAAGAAGTCAGCAACTGAACATAATAAAAACTACAAAGCCAGGGCAGGCAGAAAGCCTAGAGAGCAATTAATGTCATAGAAACATCCTCCCTGTAAATAGGTAATCTCAACAACAGATCATAAATGAAAAGCCACAAATTTTCTTGGGAAACTGATAATTTATGCTCTAGAAATTTTGACAAAACTCAAAACACAATGAGGTGCCATATGAAGCAAATCACGGAAAGTATATTCCCTAGGGCAGACACGGCTCATAATCTCCATCAGACAGCAAGAAGTAAATTTACCTCTCTTGGGAAGTGGTGGTAGGTCTTCTGCGGGAAATAATGATAATATGGAGGCAAATGAGGTACTATGTCATGCCCATTGGTAACCCGAAAAGAATTTGGCACAAGTTCACTGTAGTAGGATGCAAAAACCGCATTGCCAATACGAGGTTGTCCAAATGTCATAACCTGAACACTCTCAGCTAGACAATTTACCTAGAGTATAAGCAGCAATTAGTCAGAAACACATTCACATATTTTGCAAGAATGCTCTATAGATAGGATCCAGTGCTGCACATAAGCTGCTGAACAAATGGCAAAAGGCAAAATTCTACTCAATGGCATGTAACAAAATCAAGCTTCGACCAAAGCTAAAAAGTTATCATTGATTTGCAGAGTGTGAGATAAAAACAGTTTTGCATGAATTTCAAAAGCTAGTACCATTCAGGTAGGACTATGCAGAAGAGACTCATTTTCTTCTCAGAGCTAATCTCAGAGACTTGAACAACCTTGAAGCTACTCCATCTCTGCTAACATAGGTATAAGAATCCTTACTCTGAGATCAAGTCCACAAAATGCTGCCATAGCCCCTCCCATGGAATGTCCTGTCACCATGATATTGACATCCCCGTACAACTCTTTTGCTCTTTTAACAGCATTTAGAATTCCAGGCCGTATGGTTGTGTTGTGGTAAGCAGAATAAAATCCATGGTGCACCTGAAACAGTTGACATATCAAAAGATGCCTTAACTAAACCAAAAATATGCACCAAAAGACTTAACAAAGAGATTGGAAGATGTACCATTGCATCAGGCATGCCAGGATAATTTAGATCAAGCTGCTTCCAGTAAAGGTCTTCAACCCAATTCTGGATGCTGCAATAGTAAAATCAAGTCATCACTGCACCATGAAGACACTGACACCAATGAATGTAGTGCAAGAAACATGATAAATGCAAGTGGTGATTACAGAAATGAGAACAATGGAACAAGCATCAAACAATTGTGACATGCAAAAAATAACTGATAACTGATAAATTCTGATAAAAAAATGATGACGCTGACTTGGATGGGTATAAACATTAAATGAATTAAGTAGTCATTATTTCCTCATATATGAGATAAAAATAAAAGCGGCTTCGATGAGAAAAAAATCTGGAACAGTCATCAACAAGCAGGTCAATGGCACTGACACTAGCAAAGTCTATAACATTTTTCCTAATACCCTTCCAAAATAGGGAGAAGATGGTGCACTTATTAATTTGTGAGCACAGTTGTGGCCATTCACCAAAGATTTATTTGATATGCCAGTTATTCCACAGTTATAATGACACGAAAGTCAACAAAATGAAGTACTTCAGATATATTTATGAAAAAAAAAAGAAATAAAACTTCATTTCTTAAGATCCACAAGTGTTTGTACTTCCCCTAAGACCATAATACCATCCATCACGGTGACACTCCTACAACTTTGCATATACATAGCACAGTACAAGTAAAAAAGCATGGTTCCAATTTTGGAGGCAACGCTAAGACAGAGTAGCCATCCGAATGTCAAAACCTGTTTCCATGAGTCCCTCTGAATGCAATTACTATAGAATTAAGATCCTGTGCTACCCCCACAAATGCCTGCACAAAATATATTGAAATCCATCATAAACAAAAGGCATAAAAAGACCACTAACTGAGAATACCAACTTAAGCAATGACACAAGTTCAGAGTGTCAGGTCATAATTAACCTGTAAACAGTGCTGTACATCCACGACAAGCTCTATGACCTCAAATCCCTGTTTTCATGTCAGAACATAGATTGTCAGCTCAACTACTAAAACATACTCAATATCTAACCTATGAGCCCCTGAATTAGTAAGCATGTTAATTTTAGACAATTACCTCAGTTTTGTCACCACATCTGGGACATGTCCACGTGAAAAGTTCTTGCATATCTGAAAGGTAAATCTACAAATAAACTTGTAGACAGTTAAAACTACAAGTGAAGAAAAGAAGAACTAAGGCTAGAGAAATGACTTTCAAAGTCTCAACATATGGAGAACTTAAACAGAAATTTGTTTCTACAGGCAGGTGGCTAGCGATAATCTTACTAAGTTACATCTTTTGAAATGAGCCAAAAATAGAGGAAAGAAAGTATATGGTAATGCTTACTGCAGATGCATATTCCACCATTATTGTGGCAAGGGTGTGATTATAAGCAGGGCCACTGTCTTTGTGCTTGACCTTAAGTTCTGTACATAACAGGAGAAGATGTCAGAGCCAAATTAAACATCCTGAGTAGAAATATAGGTCCATCAAACATTTAGCTTGCCCGGACGACTCCAACTTACTAAAAGCAAACAACGACATCCAGTCGGTTAGAGACAACATTCTAGTCACAATCTAGTCTACAAGACAATTAACTTGATGGCACAAGATGACAGCCCCATTCTTCAAGTTAGTCGAAAATGGAAAATGGTTTTCCAATAAAAGCATCTCCAAGTTAAATCAGGAAAAAGAAAAGGTAAAATTTCTTATAAAAGTTTGTACTTTATTGAAACTAAGTTCCATATCGGCAACAAGCCTTCATACAATCTCCATTAATTTAGCGCCCAACATACTCATGAGTTTCCACATGTATCAGCACTCTATAACCCCCAGATATGTCGCCTATATTTGGCCGCGAAACTTCATCATAAGTGCCATTAAAATGGCAGTATAGTTGAAGTCACAGACGAAACAAAGCAAACCATGCCTGCAACCACACCACAGAGACTTTCCATTCCTTCACAAAATCCAACTCCACCCGGTGAGCATTAACTCAATTGACTCCAAAAACCGCACCCAAAAATACTCCACAGCCCCAAAATTCACTAAAGCACCAGCAATCAAAGCCAAAACACATGAAATCACGCACCCTCGCGAGCTTTAAAACAGGGAGAATCACAACCTACCTCTCGCCACGCAAGAAGCGGATAGGCATAGCAAGAACGCCAGCCCTAACCACCGCCTCCCCCGCTCCATCGCCCGCAGCTCCAAAATCAAACCGAAAACAGAAGAAATCGCCGCCGATTCGCTCCGCCGACGCAAGCCACGCTAATCGAGGAGGAAACGGGAAAATCCATCGGCGATCGGCGGATCGCGACCGGCCGGTAGGGGTCTCGGAGGACGCGCGGCGGCGATACGGTCCGATTCGCTACTGGGCAGCTTCCGTGCGGTGCTGAGTTTATGGGGAATCGCTTCGACTGGCGCGGAAGGCGACGACGGAGGGAGTCCGACCGCGAGATGGACAGGGGACGGGTGGGGCTTGCTTGTTTCGCGATGTTCCAGATTTGCCCATGATTTTGGGCGGGATTTTCGAGGGTGCCTCTGTCGTACTACGGTGATTTGGGTGCTTGGGTGTGGGTGTTTTCGGAAATGTGGCGTTGCCTTGCGCAGTCGTGCCTGATCAGCTCTTGTTGTTGACGTGAGATTCTACTTTTCTTGTACGAACTTGAAAGAAATTGAGACCGACATATTTCCACTCTTTAGACTCTTCTCAAATAACAATTATTGAGGTTATTTTAGCAAAAAGAACATTATTAAGGTTAAATGTGGGGTCCATTTTTGATTTAAGACTAATGGTTGCCTTCTTTTCTTTTCTTTCTCTATTTGGAACAAAATTGATGTGCCTCTTTTCGAAAAATTACTTTTTTTTTGGGTTGATGGATACCTAATTATTGTGTTTCCGACAAAAAAAAAAAATTATTATTTTGTTAACAAATTGTATTTATATACATTTATTTTATACTAGGATGATGTTGTCCAAAAATAATTTAAGCATAACTAAAAGGATAATTTTTAAGTAAATTGTGTATAACAAATACATCAAACACAAAAGGTTTTTTTTTTTTTTTTTTTTTAAAAAGGCATAAAGTGTCATAGTTTTTTCAAATTTGTTCAAATAAAAGTCTAAAGTAAAAATTGTTTCCAATAAAGATATGAAGTAACCAAATTATTTCAAAGAAAAGCTTAAAGTGGCTAAATCGTTTCAAATAAAAGCCTTTCATTGATGGTGACTTTTTCAACCATTGGAGAAGGGATACTTTGGTAAAAAAAATTGTAACTATATTTTTAATTTTTTTTCATCTTTTTTTCTTTTATCCTTTTCTATTTCTTTCCTCTTTCTTTTTCCTCTTCCCTTCACGGATATGGCTGTTGACGATTGATGGCGGTTGCCCCCACTAGCATTGGGCCCCCCACTAGCATTGGGCAAAGGCAACCCTCACCTAACTCAAGTGAGGTTGCCCTCAACGGTGTCAAACAAGGGCACCCCTCTCCTGTGTCGGGCGATGACATCTCTCGTTGTGATATCCTCAAATTTGAACTATATCCTAAACTCGAGGAATGGTCTAAAGCTTCGATGTGCCCTTAACGACAATAGACTATGGACTGATTTAAGTATTATTTATACGTCAACTATCTAATTGGGAAAGGTAATTATGGATCCAGAAATGCACTCAACTAGAGTACTCAATCATGAAACAGTAACTCAACTATAAAGATTGATGCAAGACGACCTTACATGGGTACAAGTAATTGAATGGATAATTATAGATCGATTTGGCCTAAGTATGTATGTATGTATGTATGTATGTATGTATGTATGTATGTATGTATGTATGTATGTATGTGTATATATATATGTGTGTGTGTATTGATTGCGAGTGATTTTGCACAATCATTATAATAATCCTCAATGACCCTAAATCATTGTAAGTAACCATGGATTAAAGTAAGTAAATCGATTTTCGCTTGGTTACATAACAATCGAAGATCATCCATAGACCGATTAGACTCAAACATGGATTAGTTGTGCAACAATACCCAAGAGACCCCCCAATTCATATAGGCCTCATTAAAGCCATTTCCAGTCAAAATTAGCCATGAACCTCGGTCTAGTTACAAGTATCCTTTGTGGATAATTAAGAAATATCCACGATAAGCTTAGTCAACATATAACCCTGCGAATAGTTTTGGCCCCAATCTTTGGTCTTGGAAAAGTGGGCCAACCATTGGAAACCCAGTGGGCTACACGCCTGAGTTAGGCCCAATGGGCATCATGCTCAATTAAAGACCCACTAAGATTGTTAAAGCACAAATCGGATGAGTTAAGCCCAAGTTTGTTAAGCTTAATTAAAGGCTCATTAAGCTTGTTAATGCCCAAATTGGATGAGTTATGCCCAAGCCTTATGTGCATGAATAGTGTGTGAGAATAGTGATCTACATGAATAGTAACTCGTATGAACAGTAAAGAAGCGATCCAAGCCATTGATCTTGTATTAAGCATGTGGCCTAATAGAGGGCCAAGATTTTTTCTTGAACCCCTGGTTTAAGACAACGATGGATGAAGGACAATAATGCAAGTTTGCATTGAATGTAAAAGAAGACTCATTTCTCTCTCCTCATTCCCTCATCCTCTCTCTCTCTCTCTCTCTCTCTCTCTCTCTCAAATTGTTGGTTGTTAGGTGATTTGTTTCGCTTCCGCATGCGTATTAAAATGAAAGCTCTCTCTCTCTCTCTCTCTCTCTCAAATTGTTGGTTGTTAGGTGATTTGTTTCGCTTCCGCATGCGTATTAAAATGAAAGGGTCGGCGATGCGTCCTGAAACATCGCAAATTTGTCGACCACCGAGGGATGGGTACGCACTCGAGGATTGAGGCGTGACATAGACTTTGTGTCATCCCATGCTGCTCGACATTTGGTCCCTTGCATCAATGCAAGCTAGATCATGCATTAAATCATGCATCTTGCAAGTCTCCTCGCTCGTGAATGGATCATTTTGAAAATTTTGGAAGAAGTTTCTCCAAAGTAGATCCATGAAATATCCTTGAGTAGCATATTCTAAATGCCAACTTTTATTTGATGGCTGGATAAATCCTTTTAGCCACCTCGGCTGTGCTGCGCATGATAAAATTTCTGGAATAGAAATTGATTTTTGGCCATAAATTGATTTGTCAATTTCTATTCCCTGACAAGTTTCCGAGTAGAGAAACCCGTTTGATAACAACTCAAAATTTCTATTTCAAAACATAATTCCATTTGATAACAGAATAAAGTTTTTATTTCTAGGAATAAAAATTGGATAGATAACAACATAGGAAATCCTCAAATACAAAATAATAGTCAAAATAATACTAATACATTACAAAAGTTAAAAATACAATTTCATGGAATTTCTGGCATATTATTATCCCTTGCCATTTTATTGGCAATGGTTTTCCTAAGCGTATTTATTTGGTTTCCCTTCTCGGTCAACTGAACATTTGCAAGCTCATCCTATGTAGGTTCAGCCAAGTACATCGGATCTCTATATAGGGAAAAGTTCTTATCCATCTTGTCTTAATCATGGATGTAATTATGGATGATACAACATGCAATTACGATATGTGCTTACTTTCGAATTGCAAATGAGGGCATGTGTCTCAAAATAAATAAATAAAATAATTCTTCAATGCCCCAAATGATCTTTCAATGACATTTCTTAAAGAAGAATGCCTATAGTTGAACAATTCTTTTGCAGTTGTTGGCCGTCTCGCTATACCCCTATACTCATTTAAATGATACCGGTCACCTCTAAAAGGAGTTAAAAATCCCGGAGTTGCTGCATAACCAGAATCAATGACATAGTATTTGCCTACAACAATGTATTCATACATTGGTCATAATTTGTAACTATAAATATGATCATAAAGAAAATTACTCCTTAAAGGACAAACAAATAACTGGTGGTGGCCAACGAAATTCCAAGTGAGGAGTCTCCAATGCTGCTGCAAGCACTTGACAATCGTTGGCATAGTCTTCCCAATCAGCATATACAAAAATAAATTTCATATCAAATGAACAAACGCACATCACATTCTGAGTGGTGGTGCATTTCCTACCTCTAAATGGGATTTGCTTCGATATAGGTACATAAGCATGAATGTGGGTGCCATCAATAGCGCCTATACAGCCCTGTCATTTTATCAAAGACTAGTATTATACAAGATTATCAACAAAATAAAATTCATGGTATAAAGGAATATATGAGAATTCTACCTTGAAGTAATGTTTATGCTTAGGATCCATAAGAACCTCTTATGGGACAACATTAAATAAAGGTGGTATGATAACCTCTTTTGTTAATTTGAGAACAAAAATTCTATTTCTAAAAGATGGAGAAAAGGAAATAATTTTTGTTTCTATTTGAAACAAGAGAAGCTACAATTTCTAACTTCTGATTTCTCATTCAAATCAATTTTCTGGAATAGAAATCTGTTTCAAAAATAGAGAAATCAAATTGCATTATTAAACGGATTTCTATTCGAAACCTGTTCCGAGGAACAAAGAAATAGAGAAATCAAGAAATAGAAATTTTATCATGCGCAACCCTAGAGATTGGTCAAAGTCAGCTTCTTTATCTCATAATCTTTGTAAAATAATGAACAAAATGTGAAACATTATTTTTAATGTGAAGGAAGATGGTCATAACTTACAAGAACAGATATTATACGGTCTTCCTTTTGAGACACATCTAGGAGCTCATTATCTTTAAATTGTGACCATATGTGTTTACTTTCCTTGAAGAATAGTATACTCCCAATAGTTTGAACAACCAACGGAACCCTAGAACATTTTCTAACTATCTCTTTGGCGATAGATAGCTTGTTAGGATCTTGTATCCCTTCTTCTCTTGGAGGAGCCATTTGCATTAGTAAATGAAGAGACGCACTTTCAGATAAGCCCCGAGAAGATGAGGTGGAGTAGGGCTGGTGATCTTTGCAACAAAAAGCAAGGCTTGTAGTTATGAGGATCTTGCTTCTTCTAGCACCTCCCATCAATAAAATTTTTTAAGCTGAGCCATGTTTCTTGTTCTACATCCCATAAATCATCTAAGACTAAGAGATATCTTTTTCCATCAATTTATGCCCTTAATTCACTTTGCAAACGTTCCATTGCAACCTCGGTTGGTTCTATCCCCTTTGCACAAACTATGATGTTTTTCACTATTTTTTTTAGGTCAAAGTCATCAGAGAAACAAACCCACATTTTCAAGTCAAAATGTTTCTATCTCATCAATGAGAACAAGCTACAAGGGAGTGCAGAGCGAGCCGAGCTCCATGGTAGGAGCAGATGAGCCACGATTTGCACCAATCACCTGAATCAAAGCCATTTCTACCTAACAATTGATTTTGATCTCATCAACTGCTCAAATGGGAACCACAAAAGAAGTGTATTCAACGGGATGACAAGGGCTTGTATGCATTGTTCCTCAAAGTACTTTTCGAGCCCTTTCTGTTTGCTAACTTATGTTTCCGTTTGATCTCTCGATAATGCACATTCTATCGGCACTCAAACGATGAATGTTTGATTCGAAATCTGAGCTTGAATGTTGGCTAGATTAAAGGGTAATGCTGTTACTAGCCTTCATATCCGCCGCGAGGTGCATCTTTACCAAAGATACATTGTCAAATACTAGTTTAATATCATTTCCTAGAGAAATTTGGTATCTTATTTAGCATAGAGTTATTCTTAAGCTGCAAATTTTGTTATATTTTCTAAAAAGAGAAAATATTTTTAGCTGGGTTCACTCCTATGTGGAGGAAGCCTAATGAGTTGCAAGCCTAAAAAGGGCTTGAGCCCATATAATAAGTTGTATGAGGAAATAAGGTTTTTCATTATCTATATAAAGAGGTAGCGGCAGAAAAGGAAATAGGAACAAGAGAAAAACAGAAAGCAGATAATTTGAGGTTTGGGGTAATATCTGATTTACATCAAGCTGGTGTCGAAGGTCGATTCATGGTCCGATTGAGCTGAAATTTTGTCAGCATGTTCGTGGCACAATTTAATCGAATCTGAATGGTTTGATTTTCTTTTGAAGCTCCATACATCAGGTTTTTCATGGATTGATCAAAACTTGCGTTTTTGGTCAGATTTATTCTTGATCTCTTGTGAAGTTCATGTGTATTACCAAGAATTACGTTCTTGAGGTGTTTGCTGCTATGTACCTCTAGTATTTGCTAAAAAAGAACAATTTTATTGATAGTGAAGATTTTTAGGTAGACTCCGGTCCGGTGGTTTTTTATCTCCTCACATCGAGGAGGTTTTCCACGTAAAAAATCGTCTTGTGTTCGTGTGCTTAGTATTTATTTTACTATACTATATCGATTCCTATTAGGTTTACACAAGAGGAGAGATTATTTTATTCTGCTGCGTTGATTCAATATTGTTCGAATTATTACCGTTCTCCCATCAGAGTGGTATCAGAGCAACATGTTATTGTTTGATTTTTCTGCCTCGTGTTAAACAATAGAAACGAATACGAGTAGAATGGTTACACTGAATGGTTTGAATTATCATATTTGGAAAGGGAAGATGAAAGATCTTTTATATGTGAAAGATTTTTATTTGCCTGTATTTGCTGAGGAGAAACCAGAGAATAAAATTGACGCTGAATGGTCTATATTTCATCGTCAAGTGTGTGGTTATATCAGGCAGTGGGTAGATGATAATGTTTTAAACCATATTATTGAGGAAACACATGCACACAGTTTATGGGATAAGCTTGAACAGTTATACACTCGAAAGACTGGGAATAATAAGTTATTTTTGATAAAACAGATGATGGCTCTGAGATATCATGATGGTACTCGTTTGACTGATCATTTAAATTCTTTTCAAGGAATTATAAATTAGTTGGCTGCGATGGGAATCAAGTTTGATGATGAGATACAAGCATTATGGTTGCTTGGTACTTTGCCGGATTCATGGGAGACGTTCCGAACATCTTTGTCTAATTTTGCCCCAGATGGTACAATTACCATGGATTTAGCCAAGAGTAGTATTTTGAATGAAGAGATGAGAAGGAAGACATAGGGATCGTCCTCTTTACATTATGATGCCTTGGTTGTTGAAAAAAGGGGGAGAAGTGAGTCTCGAGGTCTGAGAAATAGAGATAAAAGTCGAGACAAAAGCAGAGGGAAGTATAATAAATTTGCTAATGTTGAGTGCCATTATTGTCATCAGAAAGGACATATTAAGAGGTTTTGTCGCTAGTTAAAAAGGGAGAAACAAAAGGAGAAAGGTAAAGAGAAGAAAAGTGATGATGACGGTGATGACAATCGTGTCGCTGCACTTAAAGAAGACTTTCTCACTATTTTTTATGGTGATGTGGTGAATTTTGTTTCTCATGAGACCAGTTGGGTAATTGATAGTGGTGCATCCGTTCATGCTACTTCTCGTAGGGATTTCTTTACATCATATAGGTCAGGTGACTTCGGATCTTTGAAGATGGGAAACAATGGACTAGCTCAAGTTATATGCATCGGTGATGTGTGCCTAGAAACCAGCAATGACACAAGGTTAGTATTGAATAATGTTAAACATATACCTGATATCCGCTTGAATTTGATTTCTATAGGCAAGTTGGATGATGAGAGGTATTGCAGCACCTTCAGTAATGATCAATGGAAACTTACCAAAGGTTCTCTTGTTGTGGCTAGAGGTGAAAAATATTATTCGTTATACATTATGTAGGCAAAGTTGTCTACAGACAAAATTAATGCAGTAGATAGCGAAGATGCAGCTGAGTTATGGCATAAGAGGCTCAGTCACATCAGTGAGAAGGGTTTGTCAATATTGGCCAAGAAGAAGCTCATTTCAGGATTGAAAAGTTCAGCGCTAAAGAAGTGTGATAATTGTTTAGCAGGAAAACAAAACATAGTTGCATTTAAAAGCTCTCATTCTTCAAGAAAGTCAGGTATATTGGATTTAGTGCATTCTGATGTTTACGGTCCTATGAAAACAAAATCACTTGGTGGCTCTCTTTATTTTGTTACTTTTATAGATTATTTTTCAAGGAAATTTTGGATTTATACCTTGAAAACTAAAAATCAAGTGTTAGATGTTTTTAAGCAATTTCAAGCTTTAGTTGAGAGACAGACTGGAAAGAAATTAAAATGCATCAGAACTGATAACAGGGGAGAGTATATTGGACCTTTTGATGAATACTGCAGACAACAAGGTATTTGACATCAAAAGACACCTCCCAAGACGTCTCAGTTAAATGGCTTAGCTGAGAGAATGAACAGAACATTGGTTGAAAGGGTAAGATGCTTACTTTCACAATCAAGGCTACTTGGATCCTTTTAGAGTGAGGCTTTAAGTACAGTTGTGCATATATTAAATCTTACTCCATGCGTTCCTTTAGAGTTTGATGTTCCTAATAGAGTTTGGACAGGCAAAGAAGTTTCTTATGATTATTTGCGTGTATTTGGGTGCAAAGCATTTGTAAATGTTCCCAAAGATGAGAGGTCTAAACTTGATGTGAAAACACAACAGTGCATATTTATTGGTTATGGACATGATATGCTTGGCTACAAATTTTATGATCCATTTGAAAAGAAAATTGTAAGAAGTAGAGACGTTGTGTTTATGGAAGATCAAACAATAGAGGATATTGAGAAATTGAAGATGATTTCAGTACCACAGGTTAGTGATAATCTGGTTGATTTAGATCCAGTTCCTCTTACAAGTATTCCTACACAGGTTGATGAAGAGCAGCAGGAAGTCAATGTTCCAAATAACGCACATGTTCCTAAACATGTTGAAATAGATAATACTATTCCTGAACTAGAGGCTCAATTAGATGTTCCACTGGATGTTCCATTCTGGAGATCCGTTAGAGACCGACGACCTTCCACTAGGTATTCTGAAGATGAGTATGTATTATTGACTAATGCAAATGAACCAGAGTGTTATGTAGAAGCAATAGAATAAGAGTACAAAAGCAATTGGTTTGATGCTATGCGAGATGAGATGCAGTCACTTTATGATAATCATACTTTTGAGTTGGTGAAGTTACCTAAAGGTAAAAGAGTTTTGAAGAACAAGTGGGTATATAGGTTGAAGCAAGATGAACATACTTTACAACCATGGTACAAAACTAGATTGGTTGTTAAGGGATTCGATCAGAGAAAGGGTATTGATTTTGATGATATATTTTTTCCGGTAGTGAAAATGTCTTCTATCCGTGTGGTACTAGGCTTGACAGCTAGCCTAGATTTAGAAATTGAGCAAATGGATGTTAAAATGGTCTTTCTACATGGTGACTTGGAGGAAGGGATATACATGGAACAACCTGAGGGTTTCAAAGTGAAAGGGAAATAGGATTATGTGTGCAAATTGAAGAAAAGTCTCTATGGCCTAAAACAAGCACCGAGACAATGGTATAAGAAATTTGTGTCAGTTATGACAGAACAGGGCTATAAGAAGACTTCATCAGATAACTGTGTATTTGTCCAAAAATTTTCTGATGATGAATTTATTATTCTCTTGCTTTATGTTGATGATATGCTAATTGTTGGCAGGAATGCTTCAAGAATTGAGTTATTGAAGAAACAATTGAGCAAGTCTTTTGCCATGAAAGACTTGGGCTCGGCGAAGCAGATTCTTGGCATTAGAATTACCCGAGACAGAGATGCTAAGAAGTTATTTTTGTCGCAAGAGAAATATATTGAGAAGATCATTCAGAAATTTTACATGGACAAGGCTAAAGTGGTTAGTACTCCTCTTGCTGCCCACTTTAAGTTAAATATAATGCAAAGTCCTACGACTGATAAATAGAAGAAAGATATGGAAAGTATTCCATATGCTTCATCTGTAGGAAGCTTAATGTTTGCGATGGTATATACACGCCCCAAACTTGGCACATGTAGTTGGCGTTGGTAGTCGCTATTTGTCAAATCTAGGTAGAGAGCACTAGAATGCAGTGAAGTGGATTATGAGGTATCTTCGGGGAACTTCAAATTTGAAACTCAGTTTCGGGACCGGGAAGCTTGAGTTAGTTGGATATACAGATTCCGACTTGGCAAGAGATATTGATACTCGTAAATCTACTTCTGGTTATTTGATTTCTTTTGCAGGTGGAGCTATGTCATGGAAGTCAAGATTGCAGAAATGTGTTGCACTTTCTACAACCGAAGCTAAATTTATTGCAGTGACTAAAGCTAGTAAAGAGATGCTATGGATGAAAAAGTTCTTAGAAGAACTTTGGTTCAAGCAAAAGAGGCATGTGCTATTTTGTGATAATCAAAGCACAATTCATTTTGGTAAGAATTCATCTTTTCATTCTTGATCGAAACATATTGATGTTAGATATCATTGGATAAAGAATGTTCTAGATGAAAAGTTGTTGGAACTTGAGAAAATTCATACGGATCATAATGGCTCCGATATGATGACGAAGACTCTACCAAGAGAGAAGCTTGAACATTGCCGTTTGATAGATGGTGAATCCCTCCACATTATCGTGAGGGGGAGATTTGTTAGCTAGGTTCACTCTTATGTGGAGGAAGCCAAATGAGTTGCAAGCCTAAAAAAGATTTGAGCTCATATAATAAGTTATATGAGGAAATAGGGTTTCTCACTATCTATATAAAGAGGTAGTAGTAGAAAAGGAAATAGGAACAAGAGAAAAAGAGAAAGCAGAAAATCTGGGGTTTTGAGCAATATCTGATTTACATCAAGCTGGCGTCGGAGGTCGATTCGTGGTCCGATTGAGCTGAAATTTTGTTAGCATGTTCGTGGCGAAATTTAATCGAATCTGAACGGTTTGATTTTCGTTTGAAGCTCCATACATCAGTTTTTTCGTGGATTGATCAAAACCTGCATTTTTTGTCAGATTTACCCTTGATCTCTTGTGAAGTTCATGTGTATTGCCAATAATTATGTTCTTGAGGTGTTTGCTGCTATGTACCTCTAGTATTTGCTAGAGAAGAACAATTTTATTGATAGTGAAGATTTTCAGGTGGACTCCAATCCCGTGGTTTTTTTATCTCCTCACATCGATGAGGTTTTCCACGTAAAAAATCGTCTTGTGTTCGCGTGCTTGGTATTTATTTTACTCTACTATATCGATTCCTATTAGGTTTACACAAGAGGGAAGATTATTTTATTCCGTTGCGTTGATTCGATATTGTCGAATTATTACCGTTCTCCTATCAAATATAGTACAACATGAACGGAACTTACAAAGTAGATTGTCACTGTTGTGATATTATATTTTCAGATGTGTTAAATTAGGTAGATCCTAAACTGTTAACAGAAAAGCAGGAGATCTACTTTGAATCTCAACATATTACTTATCTACTTGGGGATTTCTGCTAGAGCATACCTTGAAGACGATATTAAAGAGACAAAAAAGTCCTGACTTTTAAGGGAAGTGCCTCTAAGGAAACATATAATCACTTCATGTATGAGAGTTTTCTATGGCTTCCAGAGTTTGTCAGACTGCTCTGATTTTAAATCGAATTAGATTAACGAGTTCAGAGTTGGCTGAGAAGGAATGCGAATTTTCTTTGCTTGTCTCGCAGCTATGGGGATGAGGCGAGAACCTAATTTGGGGCCAACCTGATGAAATAACATATGTCCCCCGATTGAATCAAGTATGATTGCTCGTCCTATCGACAAAGCAAAAAGCTATTGATATACAATTCAAAAGCAAATACTAATGTGACTATTGAAATATAAAGCTCCACATATCATGAGAAAGAAAATTCGAGAATTTCTGGTCATTAATAATCCTCGCTTGTAGCAAGTGAGCTCTTGAATGGTGTGGGGTATGAGCAATCTTGCACTAATCCTCTGTAGCATCATTTTTGCACCCCTCTTCCAAATTTGGGCAAGCTATGAATTTTTTGTGACTAACTTAGCAACGAGAAGCTTCCGCCATAGCTTAGCAACAATCTTCTTGGCAATGCTGATGACAAATCGATGATAGCTTCCGCCATTTTTGTTCTCTCTATCTCTATCTTTCTCCGTCTCTTCGTGCATCAGAAGACTAGTGCAAGATGAAAGCCCAAATCAACAATTCAATCAGTGTCTTATCTTTTAAGAGAAGTGTTAAAATATATATAATGGATGGCTCCTATTTGTAATAACACCTTTTTTTTAGCCTTTTAAAATTGCTTTCATAATCCAACCTCTCTTTTCTCTAGTCTCTCCTCTAGCACAGAAGCGGACTCAATTTGCGATGCCAATACATCATGTGGGCTCGTGATCTTCGAATAGGCCATCCAAGGGAATTTGGAGGTACATTTGCTACATTAAATCAGTCAAATCTGAAGAAAAAATTCCCATTGTTAAATTTTCCGTTCGTGCAAGCCTTCATGTTTGCCATGTGACAAGTTTATAGATCGATCGTGGACCATGTGGCAAGTCTTCGCATTTGCAAGGTGTGCGAACTTAAATGTCACATGTGGCAAGCCTTCATGTCCGCAATTTTTATTATCATATATAATAGACGGTCCTTGAACGCAAGAAGAAAAAACTGGCAACTAACATTCTGTTTTTTGAATTTCGATGTGATTTTGAATCTCTATAGACAGAGTCGCTTACACTTTAAGGTTCTCTCTCTGTTATTTCCTGCTGGACAACTCGGCGATTCGGCACTCAATCCCCGTCGCGGCATCGACCTTGCGTTGTTTGTTTGTTTGTTTGTTTTTTTTTTTTTTTTAATCCAAGAACCCCGTACAGCCGGTAGCCAGCGAATAAATCGGGAGGGACACGTAAGTAGGAAGACCCACTACCTCGGCGTTCCACTTAAGACCCCAAATGACTGTGAGGGGATTCGAACTCCTCTCCTTCGTGAGGGGGAGAGAGTCCAAATTATCACGGCCAAATCATCGCATTATTTCGCTGTAGTAACATACCAAATTGTTATAGGATGCCATGAGCAATTAGACAGATACGAGTCGGTTGCCATTGAACATCCTAGATTAGCCCTTTTCATTTGAAAGAATAGAATGTTTACAGGTCTCGCACTCTTTTGAGTAACACTCTGCTCTGCGATCTAGCTCTCGCCTATCATGAAATTCTTGTAACGAAATTATAATTCTCTATTCTATTTCTTCTTCTTTTTCAGGTTTATTGTGAAGCAGTTTCAACAATCTTTTTCTTCAGGTCGTATCTTCCCGGTTAAACTCTAAATGTGATCCCCATTCATTCTAGAGTTGCCTCTTGACCTGTGCTCTGTTTTGCCGTCTTTTGAGAAGCTTTTAAAGCATAGACAAAAAGAGAGAAAATGAGACGAGAGAAAGAATGTAACGTTTAGGCTCGTGGAATGTGAATGCTTAGGTCATCACGGAAGTCTTGCTTTTTTTCGGAAATAAATTATTTTAAAAATGGTTACCTATATTGTTTGAAATAGTAAGTCAATGGATAATTTTTTCATTATCCATAATAATTTATATTTAAACCTTTTTCATGAACAATGAAGATATTCTTTGTTTAATTATTTTTGTAAGCAATATAAATGATCATTTTAAGGAAAATAATTTTCAAATCATTCACTTTCTTAAAAACAAATGGAATCTTAGCCTTGTGTTTATTGCATCGTAGAATGATCTTGCTGAAGCTTGTATGGAAAATAGAATTACATGCTACATACTGAGATCTTGCGAATGCCAAATGCTTTTATTCCTAGTAACGCTATGCCTACACTTTGGATAGTGATCTTAAGAACAATTGCTATATAGTTGAAACTAGGAATTGAGAGCTTCGTAAACATAAGAAAGAGAATTAAATCCCCTAACTATAGCGATCTCTATGTTGGAATATAATAGTTGAACCAATGTTTTTGCTCAAATCGTATTCTAGTTTGGAAATGTGATTAACATTCTCATTATTCCATCAACTAAACCTTAATTAGGTATATAGTTGAAGTAGTTCTACAACATTGATGTTTAGGATGATATTCCCCTTCAAGAGGATAGTTCATGTTGATATCATCAAATGGCTTTTAAACACGATTAATTTTCCTACATAAATGTTCACAAAATGTTAATTACTTTCCTCTCGAAAGATACATTTTCATATTCTTTATTAGCCGCCATCAATAATGATCAATCATGCATGTCTTATGTCTACTTCTGTTAATCGCGATGTTCTCGCGCTTGAGCTTTGAATCTGTGTGCACCATCAATGAACTCGAGTTTATTGAACCAAGGAGAATTCCTTCAACCTCCGACAACTTGCAGCCTTGGAGCTTTCCAATTTTCATTGAGCGTGGAAGTTGAGAACGTCATTCCATTCACGTCCGAGATTATATTAACAATAACTTTCGATATCAGTCTTGATGATCTCGTGCCGATTGGGTTGCGATTCTCACTATCTCATTGACGGATTGGGCCATTTAATCAAGTGCACATCGACCATTTGGTGAAATGCTTGAGTCGTGTTATTGAAAATGCGACTTCGAATCTGACTAACATGATTGTGTCTGCTTCAATGATTCACCGTACCTGTTGTTTCGGTTCAGTAAATCTAAATTGATATTCACTTTTGAGTCCACTCCTGAAGGTCTTGGTCTCGATAGGCTTCCGACATTCTAAGGCGATAAGCTTGACTCCGTGAAATCAGCCAAAAAATGTTGATGTGCCGATTTGTAAATTTTCCGCACGTGGCTGCTGGTGTGCTCATCAAGCATTAGCTGATCATGTAGGCTTATGAATTGGAGTGCAGATCCCATTTGCTGTACATATCTTTGCTTTGAACGAATGTGAATATGTGTTTAGTAGATGTAAAAATAACATGCAAGTTTGTGTTTGCATTCATGCTGGATTGTGGTTGTTGCTTGCTACTTATATGTTATCAAATGATGCTGAGGTATTATTGAAGCTCTTGCATAAATAACTGGGAAATTTCGCCATGTACGGTTTAAAACTTCATTCGTACAGTGTGATGAAGATAATCACCCCATTTTCTTGTTATGATGAGTAACTTCATCAGAACGCATGAATTTTTTATTTTCAAAGAGTTTGAAAAAAGGTCATTTCTATTTTGAATTAATTTAACTAGTGTCGTAGGAATGTTGTCGATAATCACTGCATTTTCGTTATAATAAGTAACATAATCCACTGAGGACATCGGATTCTTTTATGCTGTCAATGTACAGATGGGTTGCTGTAGGAGTTCTTTGTGGGCCGATGGCAGATCTAGGTTTTCCTGCAGTCAGTTTGGTGATGCCATCATTTTTTATACCTCCTATAAGCAAAACAATTATGTGGTGCCATTTTCTACTTTTGTTGGTGTCAATCACCACAAGCAGCTGGTTCTTCTTGTGTGTCTAGTTGCTGATGAATCAAAGGAGTCCTTCATATGGTTGTTTGAGACATGGCTCAGGGCAATGTCTGGCTGCCATTCCAAGTCGATAGTAGCCGATCATGATGATTCCATTCTGCAAGTGATTGAACAGGTTTTTCTTTCAAGTCATCAGCGATTCTCGATGTGGCAAATTAAGACAAAAGAACGTGAGGATTTGAGTCCACTGAGTGGTGATTGCAAATGTGAATATGAGAAGTGTGTTTATCAGCCATACAGTTGGTGAATTTGATGCTGCGTGGGATGCTCTTCTCAGCAAAAATGGTTTAAGGGAAAATGCTTGGCTGAAGGAAACATATGAAAAGCGTGAAAACTGGGTTCCACTATACTTGCGCGGATCATATCGTTTTGAGATATGAGCAAGGTTTGGAGCAACGTCGTGGCAATGAAAGGATGGAAGATTATAACTCATTCAACTTGCAGGCATTTTTGCACACAAATGGACCGATGGAAGAGCAATATAGGAGGCTTTATACCCTTTCTGTTTTCAAATGTTTCCAGAGGGAACTTCTACAAAGCTACCTTTTATTCATCAACAGATATTTGATCTGTAAGTGCAGCAATGAGAATGAGAAACATATCGTTACCTTTTGTTCATCCAATCTCGATGTGAGTTGTGGCTGTCAAATGTTTGAATCGGAGGGTGTATTGTGTAGACATGCTTTGAGATTGTTCCAGATTCTATATTGTAGGGTGAATTGAAAGAGTTGCTCAAGCTTGTGGGCATTATATGACGGAACCTTATGAATGAAGATTGCAGGCTCAAATTTAGTAGCTGGAGGAGGATTTACACGCTCTCATGCATCAGGTATGATTGTACACTTCATTCTGAATTCATACTGTGATGGCAATCGAGACTATTGCAGTATTTTCATCTTTGTATTCGAAGACGATCTACTGCATAACTTCATCTTCTACTGCATAATTGATGATAAAAATAGCTTGTATCTAAAGAAAAACCTGTTCTCTCTCTCTCTCTCTCTCTCTCCCTACAACCAATACGGGCAATTTTGTTGTTATTATGTGATGTGATACTAGATTTTTTGCGACCAGTCACGATTCATTACATTGAGTGTTTTTAAGTTAAGATTCATGCCCATTTTGTTTTTTGGATGGATGGTTGAAGTAAGTTTTGCAAGAAAAATTGCCCAAAAAGTTAGGAATATAAGCAAGAAGTCTCTTTTTCCATGGGCTCATAAATTCGACACCAGATATGATGCCAACAAATGTAAATGGACTTGCTGCTAAGTCTACGACCTGAAAAGTCAAATCACCAATTCCCTGATGCTCTGTTTATTTCCACATCCTACACATGAAAGCTTTCTTTTAACCGATTCCAGTATGATGATACAAAAATTGTAAAGATCAATAGATGGGCTTCAGCAACCGAAGAAAATATCATCTCGGTAAAAAAATTTGGGTATTCAGAGACCAAATCATGACCATCAATCTCATTCATCGTGTTGGTCCTTCTCCTTTATCGCATAGCATGATTGTCTCTCTCTCTAATTTCTGCACAAGAAAAAGGGAGTGACATTGTTGTCTTTCAAGAAAAGGATGGTGCTTCAAATCAATCTTGTCACGTACCCACTATACCCAAAACATACAAATATGTGCCAAAAGCTAATACCATGCCAGATTCCTTGGAGGCGATGTTTGATGCCAAAGATATTACGTGAGTGATTTTATAATTCAATTGTTCTGTGGGATAATATAAACTCTTAACTCAATACCACCACCACTCGTGAAGGCGCTTGTAAGACCTTTTAAATTCGATCCATTTCAGCAAAGGACTTGTCCTTCGTGACAATGTTGGGTGCACTTGTGCAAGGAGGCATTGTGGCGTCGTTCTTATCTCTCAGTATCCCCATCTTTGACTAAGGAAACCGTAAATTCATACCCCAACTCAGATGTTGATCTATGTGGCAATGCTAGTACCACAACTTCGCCACATGTCAAAAAGTTATATGTTAGGTGGAACATTTATGATTGAAGACGGCTATTGTCGTTCAAACCAATCAAACGAAAGGTCAAATTATGAAATCACCCTCAGCTATCCTTTCCTTCAATTATTATTTGTATCCTCCTTTACTTTCAGAATCCTAACCGCAGGACCTTGAACAATCCCGCACTTCTCCTTATGAATTCTAAAGTCACATCAGGGAAAATGTTAGGAACCCATAAAATTATCAGTGGGGATCCATCCCAACAAGCACCAAGGAATTTAGGGAGCTTCAATTTTTTAGGTGAAATAAAAAGGAAATACCTAGAAGGAATGAAAGAAAGGAAAGAGAGGAAGAAAGGGTAAATTTGCAGACATATGAGGACAAAAGGACCAAAAAACAATAACAATAAATAACAACAACAATAAGAATAACAACAAATTGATAAAATAAAAATAAAAAAGCCACTATGAATCCTAAACTATGCCCATGATAATATATTTGTCCCGAACTTTTTTATTTTATTTTTTATTGTGACATAAAATACCTCAAACTTGTACTTATTTGACACATTTATTCCAAACCTTTTTTTTTGTGACCCCAAAAGCACCAAACTTGTACTCATATGATGCATTTGACTTTTCATGGCTAAGTGATTGTACCCGATCTTAGTACTTAGATGTCACTTTTTAAAGTCTGATCTATTTCGCCATATGGTTTGTCCTTGGAGGCAATGCAAGGAGGCATGTAGGAAGGAGGTGGCCTGATACTCGTCTCTTCCGTGTCCCCATCTTTCACTATAAAAGCGGTGCTCATTCCCCAGCTCATATGTCGATTTATATGACAATGCCAATACCATACACCTGCCACGTACGATGTTCGAATGTTAGTCGTGGAATTCTTTTCCTAATGCAAAAATGGTATTTTTGTCCAAATGCAAAAAGGAAAGAAAAGGGCATGAGGAATACCTGGATTATTTGCCCTGAATCTAATCGCAGCCCACCCTCTTTTAGGAACTCCAAATGTATTGACTTTAGGCGGGTCAACCAAATTGTACATTTGAGGATCGGTCTCGTTGTCGAAATTTCCTAAGCCGACCCCAATAACATAAAAGCTATATCCATGCATGTGCATTGGATGATATTCTGATTGGTCCAACAGATTAGTCCCCTGAAACACCATCTCTACAGTTTCGTTGTAGTTCAGAACTTTCACGGATGTCCCTTGGGCAGCCTCGGCAAGACTGGTCGACAAATCGTCTCCCGTGAAATTATACATAACGGGAGGGAGATCGGGAAAATCCATGGTGTAAACTCCGCTGATGTTTCTGCATATTAATGGCAAAAGGATGCGCTTCTCATGATCTTCATCTATCATTAACGTGAAAAAAATATTCAAATCAGAAGGGAGAGAGAGAGATGAACCTGTAATAAGCTTGTAGCACATCGACGGATCGGTCCTCCCAACTTATGTTATTTAAGGCTTCGGCAACTTTGTAATCACCCAAATAACACGAATCATCTGGGCATGCCACGTGATTCGCGGAAACTGTGATGAACATCCTCGTCGTCACGTTGCGAGGGACGTCCACGGTATGTTCTTCAGATGCCAAGCTTCTCAGCTGTTGTATGAAACTCGCGGCAGCACTGTAGTCATGATAAAGTGGCAGTGTGTCATTTGGGTAACTTGGTGGTGACGTCAGACTAAAATTCCCTTTATACTGGATGATAGCAGTAGCAACTTCGTGGACAAAATTGGTGAAATCGATGTCTTCAGTTGAAAATTCTTGAGCGGCCAGGTAATACCTTCCTGGAGATTGATTTGCCGTAACTAATACATCCATTGTTTGTCCAGATTCTATCATTAGATACGAAACAACGATTGGTTTTGTGTATGCTCCGTCCATCCCAACTAACGTCATGTTATGATCGGCGATGGAGACGAACATTTGTGAACCGACCGCTGCATTGACTATACGAAAGAGATAGGTCTTGCCGTAATCGACAGAAAAGTGAGACGTGGTTTCTGTAAAATTAATAGCATGAAAAAAGAATATATTAGACATTGTACATAACAAACATGTGGACAAACCATTATCCATGATCCAGACAATTCAATGCTTAATCATACACATCTATGTAATTCAATGCAAGTTAAATTTACTACGGACAAGAGCTACTGAAAGTGTTAGTTTTACTTTTAGATACACAATAAGTATCAACATTGCAGTATATTCTTATCAAAGAGAATCATATATCTACAATAACTTGAAATGCAAACATTTTAAGGAAGTAGCCTTTACCTCATGGTCTGCATCTCTACCCTCATAAGCATAATGTCCAAACAGAAAGGAAAAAATGAAAAAGAGAAAAGAGGATGGGGGGAGTACAAATGTACCGTTGGAGCAGGGAACAAAATCTCCATATTGTCCATTGATCATGTAACCAGTTGCACGAGGTACGTTATAACTGCCTGCAGACAATTCCATCTCTAAAGCTTTATTTAGAGAAGTTCCTTCGTTAAACCAAGAACCTGCAAATCATGAAAGAAAAATGGGAAACTGGATTACATCAACCTTTGCCTTTACCATGCAATCGCAAAGAAATGCATAGTTGGAAAACAGAGATGGCGATGGAGGAGTTCCATCGTAGAAAGTTCTGATCATTAAACTTCAATTTCCAAATGAAACATTCAAATAATCTCAATATTCTAGTGAGGGAGTTTGATCTTCACTATAATATACACTTTTGCAAGGTTTTCAAATAGATAGCAGCCCAGGATCATTAGTTACTTTGTATGCTTTTAGGAAGAGGCATGCTCTGATGAATTCTACTTTTTTAACTCTTGATCCACTTCCTGCCCTTAGCCTCCAGTTTTATGTCTAAAAGGACCCATAAGAAATCTTAAGAGCACATACCGAGCATGATTAAATGTTCTCCATCTGGCGTAGTGAATGGGAAATTTGATCCTTCACTTGGTAGAATGACAATAGCACCATACACAGTAGATCTTGTCCACTCATTATGGGCATGCCACCAAATAGTTCCTTCTTCATCAGTTAAATTTACTTCATAAGTAAAATTTGTTCCCGGTGGAATAGCGCATTGCGTAATATACTCCGGACCATCTGACCATGAATTTCGTGGTTGCTTCACCCCATGCCTACAAATCAGTGAATTTGATCACATAAAAAAGTACTTGAGGAGCTAGACAATGTTTGTTTGCATTTAATAATCAAAATTCAATGTCTTTCTTGCACATCTTTTAGATAAAATATTTTTCCATCATTGAAGCTCCATTTGTTTTGCGAAAAATGAACGATTTGGAAAATATTTTCCTAAAAATGATCATTTGTGTCACTTATGAAAATGAATGAACGAAAGAAATTTCATTGTCCTTGATAATGTTAGACATAAATTGTTATCAATATTGAATTATTCTCTATCGACTAATTATTTCAAGCGATACATGTAATTGTTTTTAGAAAAATATTTTCCAAATCATTTATATTTTGCAAAATAAATAGAGCCTAAGTAAATAAGTATTTGATAATAAGTGAACCTACTAAAGGCAGCTTGTATAGTTAAAAATGACATTAAGAACTAATAAACTAGAATCAACGTTGTTTTAGTTATTTTATAATCTATCAAGATGACATGAATTACAAAGAAATTATTTATGAAATTATGAAGTCACATTTTTAAAATGTTGTGTATGATTGTGCTTTCCATAAAAGTAGGAGAAGATGCATATTAATAATCAACTCGGGGCATGCCTGAGGATCACTAGATAGAAAGGGATTTGTTGATGATGCCTTTTTATCTTCACCCCAAACTCGGGAAGTTGCCCACCTGTGAGGGCCGACAGCAATAGTTCCCAAATGGGACGTCCAATTAGACCGCGTTCCTCATTTTAACATGCGATACTCGCACATCTCATACCTTCCATTGGTAAGTGAATGTTTTTCTTTCCCACCAACTAAGGAACACAGGAGGTGACATTGCGGGATCTCTCACCTCAGGGTAGATTTCCTGCCTGTTTCTTATCCCTCAAGCCTTTTAAGGACTTGCCCAAGTCCAAATGAGTATACTTAGGAGATATTAGAAGAGATTTATGGGAAAAAATGAAAATTATCAAAAAGAAAAAAGAAAACTATTTCATGAGTGATAGGAACTAAACATAGACAGACCGATTCTTCTCCTTAGACACGAAGTAAAAATTAAAGAAAATGATTTTCTTTTTGTCAGAAGGGGAAGTCTTATGAAAAATATTTCATCAAACAAATCGACCCTAAACCTACTAATGAGCACCACTAGAAAAAACTAGAGGTTCTTGAGAATATATCATGTAGTATAATTTCAGGTACAATTTCGCTTCCTTTTAACTGTCTATGGCATCACAAGCTAACAAAAGGAGAGCAATAAAAAAGTAAGAAGAAGGTGGGCAGAATAAAATTACCAATGAAGAGTGACCCCGTACAGTCCTTGATTGTGAACCTTCACATACATAAGATCACCCTTTCGAGCTCGAATGGTTGGTCCAGGAAGACTGTCGTTCACCACTAGAATCGTATTAATTGTACAATTCCTTGTGACGTTGATTTCTCTCAACTGTGGGGGGGCAAAAAGAAAAAAAAAGATGATAAATTTCATACCATCATTCTAAAATTTACCACCCAGATAAAAGAGGCTGACATCGTAAGGTACAGGATTGTGCAAGTACGTGCAAAATGATTGTGGACCATGTTCAGCCGAGTCGTTGGCTGGTCCCTCTGTTTGGTCCCCCCCCCAAATTTCAGATGCTTTTGGATATGTATGTTCACGATTTATCTGGCGAAAACGACTCGATCATCCCTTCGGTTCTGTAAGTGGCGACATAAGAGGACCGTGGAGGGGCTGATGTATATGTGAGCCCGAGTAATATGCAGTCAGATCACGTGTCTTAAATGGGTGCCACCTCATTTAACACCCCATGCGAATTGGATCAACGTCCCCAGAAAGTGCATGTAAGATTTGGCCCACCATTATCTTTCCCTCTAAATGGATCATCACCCGAGGCGATTTTTAGGAAAAGAAGAAAAAGATTTGAGAATAAATAATCGCTATCGTACAAATTGCATAATCACTGGTTCCGTATGCTCTGGAAACTGAAAGTTTTGTTTGTCTATTAAAATATTCTAGCAAAAATCTGAACAGCGTGAACTGCACACACTAAGCATCACAGACATAAACTTGAGTTACTTACCACGAAGTCGTAGTAGTGGACATTACTAGCTTGAGCTCCGAGGAAGACATTTCCAAAGAAAAGCAAGACCGTAGCGAGGATAATGTTGGAGGAATTGGACGACGATTTGGCCATGCTCATGATCGTTCAACGCTCGATCCGTTCTTCTCTTTACTCTCTCTTTCCTTTGGCCGGTCTTGAGCTGGTTCTCTCTTCTTTTATAACGAACGGTCAGTGGAGCCTCTCTTCCCCTCTCTCTCTCTCTCTCTCTCTCTCTCCCGAATCCTTTTTCGTCTTTTTCCACTTATGGAGGAGAGGGATTTGACCTAAATCTCTCCCTCCCCTCCCAGTTCCTTTTTCTTTTATCTCTATATATTTCTTTCCTAATTCTCCCGATCTAGTTTTAGATCCGAGAGCTTTGCTCTCTTGATCTTATATTTGGAAGCTTTTCTCTCCAATCTAATTCTAAATTTTGAAGTTAAAATAAATAAGTACTCCGCCTCCAATTTTAATGGTGTTTATAGCAACTTCAGTGTTAAATCTATACTCGTTCGATTATTTTTTATTCAAAGTTTTGGCACTTTGCATTAATTATGGGACTCGCTCTCATAGGTGTCAAAATTGAGATTTTTCGACATGTTTATATTGTTTCCGTATGGTGATGGTTTTGGGGACGCCAAACCTAGGCGCACACCATCGAAAGACAAAGTCGTAATTATAAATGGAAATCTCAGTATGTGTTTTTCATTGATGGTGTTGTGTGATTCGGTGATTGGCAGTCGATCATTTCACTTGAATCTAGTTATATATCTGTTCCTGAAAGACGAGCTTGTGATGATCTCTGCCAACTATGCTCTGATGAGACGCCTTGATTTCTAGTATTTTATTTGTTTTGGAGCTCTATAGGTTCAATTGTGAGCCATTGATTTTTATTGAGGATTAAAAACTAGGCAAAATGAATAGACAATACTCGTTAGTTAAAAACTTAATATTTTTGAAGGTCATGGTGTGGTTGGTTCTTTTAAGGTTTCCCAACATCGGAAATGTGTGGAGAATTAGACTCTACATTAAAAGTCTTAACCTCCACAGAAGTTAAAACATTAATTGTTTGATTCATTTTGTTTACATTAACCTAATTTAACCGTGGGAATGGCCAATGAAAGACATAATTGTACTATTAAAATGAGCCATTGGCTCTTGTGGACATCTCCAATAGGTTCTCTCTTTTCTTTACATTTATTTATTTTGTTTTGGTTGAGAAAGCAAGTAGATAGATTATTAGAAGGTAAAAAAGTAGAGGGTTAATCATATTGCACACTCAGCCAATTATATGTACATATATATATATTTGCTCCAAAAATTATAAAATAATTTATGTCTTTTTAAATATAAATATTTATACCAGTCCGGTTTAGTTGGATGGGTGGGCGGTTCCACGCCTTGAACTAGGAATTAGACCAATACTCATTGGTTCTACTAAATTGAAACCTAGAACCAAACCCACCTCCATGGGAATTGCCGATTCTAGTCATGTCCGGTTCCAAATGGTCCAGGCGATTTCCAGTTCTTTTACACACCCTTAATTATGACCCACATTATTGCCATTATTGCATACAATCATGAAATGAAATAGCATAATAATTCAAATTAATAAACATCTTCATCTTACATGTAAATTTTTTTAATAAAAGGAAAAGTCAATTATAACTACAATTAATTTTGATACATTCGTATCTGCGTGAAAATTACAATGCAGATCTCACATGCTTTCCTACACACTTCCTGTATATGATTTTGCTATTGTGTAAATCACTAGTCATCATTTGTGAATGTCATTTCTGTCCTTGTTTTCACATGTAATTTACCCTGCGCCTAATTGAGTAAATTATGGTGCACATTTGCACGCGATGTCTCTTAGAAGACAACATAGATATTGTTGACTATTAGATGAGGTCTTCGACCAAACGTTAGGATCAAAGATCTGGAAACCTGATTTTTGGATCTTCAATGCACATTATCTTGTTATTTTTTCTTGCATGGTTATTATCTAAGATATTTTATTCGTCACGTGCTAGGCAGTGAAATAAATAGTTATAGCCCCTAAAAATTCATTAAATAAACCTATTTGAATTTGTCCATATCAATCAATAAAAGCGTGAAAATTGAGCTATAAACACTAATTTATTAAATTAAAATTGGTAATTTGAAGTTAAAGAAGCTAGATGTTTTTGTCAAGGACCACCGGGTCTTTAGGAAAAATACCAAAAACGTTTTAAATTTATTGTATCCGTACCAACTCAGTCTTAAACATTTCAATTGGACCAATTCAGTCTTAAAGTTCTTCACATTGGAACCAAATCAATTTATCTGGAAAATTTAGGCTGGAAATCAATGACATGGACACCAGCCATCCTACGTGATGCTACTATGGACATTTTTAAATATTTTTTTATTTTAAAATTTTTTTCCTTTTTCTTTTCCTTTTTTTCTTTTTTTTTCTATTATTTTTCTTTGGACTATGGTTGATACTGGCCACAGGCAGGCGCTGGCAAGGGTGTTGTGGCCCTTACCAAACCTAAAGATATTCTTGGATGGTAAATAAGTTTCCTATTCTTGAGACCCACTATCAAATATATATCTTTGCACTGTTTATTAAAAGCATGATTTTTTGTTCACAGATGTCCATTGCTTCTTAGTCTCATATTTTTTAATAAGATATACATATTGGTACGTACTGTCGTATGTATTTTTTTTTTGATTTGTGTTATAGTAAAAAAGTAAAAAGTTGTATATTTTTCTTGAACACATGCCCTCACTTTTCACATATTATTATCGCGTAGCATCTAAATAAAAGCAAAAACGATATGCATATATCAAGTATTCAAATAAATAATGGAGAAGACTAAAAAAGTTGCACAATACGAGCATTATAGAAAGTTCTTCGCAAAAATGTCTTTCAGATGGAGCCAAGGCCCGAGATCGCAATTTGGGGTGGAGATTTTGTTGGCACAAGATGACTCTAGAGTGGACAGCTGTGTACAAAGATAGATAGGTAGCCAGAAAGCAACTTAACTTTCCAGCATGGTCATATATTAACATCACTTTGTTATTCTTTTTTTTTTTTAAATTTCTTTTTTTTTTTAAATTTCTTTTTGGGCTTTGCGCCACTTCTGTCTCCTTCTTCCTCCTTTATAGAGACTAGGGGTGAGCGGGTCCAGTGGGTAGGAGGGTCTAGACCGGACCGTTCCCTACCCCCGTTATAACAGGTTCTCCTTTTTGTTCCCTACCCCTGTTTTCATTGGACCCCGAACCCGGCCCACCCCTGTTTTTCCGGTCCGGGAACAGGGTTGACCCCTGTTTATATTGGAACCTGTTTTGCATAAAAATTAACCTTAGAAAAGCAAGTCTAGATGAGTTATATGCTAAAACAAAAATGCCGGACCAAGCACATCCTTCGACCAAACTCATTGGGAACATGAATAAAATTTGGACTCCCTTTGAAGAAAACAACCAAGTATATAATTCGACCATCTCGCATCCCCATATCCCACAAGATATAAATTCAACATAGAACTTTCACGTGGGTTTGACAGTTCATAATAAGATCAGAAGCTGATTAAAAGTTAATTCTCTCATTGTCGAAAAACATAAAAACTCACGTGAATGAACTATATAGCTGATAGAGGTGGAGAGTTGAGAGCCAATTGAGAACATCATCTCATATCAAAAGATAGCTAAACATACAGATGGATCAATATTCTCTCTCTCTTGTCTTCTCTCCCTCTCTCAAGGACAAGACAAAAACTATAAGCTAAACTCAGAAAATAGAAGTGGTGTTGGGGTTTAATTGGAAAAATGGAAATAGACAATTCGGGGGTGATTGTGCATTTAAGTTCCTATCTCCTCTGCCTACTAGGAAAATCCCCAAAGCTTCTTTAGGAGCAACATTTGAAGCTTTTCTTTGGCACGACTTTGAGATTTTGTGAATTCCCGATCGCTAATTACAGGAAAATCAGAAGGAAATTCAAGGGTTGCGAAGGCCGTGGCGAGGGTGTTGGAGCGGTGGAGATGCGGTGACGTTGAGGGGGTGGGGCGTCGGTGGGGGAAGTGTAGGAGGAGGGCATTGGTAGCACTTGGCGAAGAGCCCGAACATGTCGATCTGGTGGACGAAATTGGTCACGCTTGCCCACCCGCCGAACCCGAACCCAACCACCAGCACCCACCAAATGCTTTGCTCTGGGACCACCAAATGCTAAGAGGCAACCGTCTCGCCTCACCTTCTCTCCTCCCTTCTGCGACATCGTCCCCACCTAGTATCGGTGGTGCTGACTATGAGATGGACGATAGCATACTTTCGGACACGGAGGAAGAAGATGAATATGATCAATTACCTCCCATAAAAATTTTATCAAGATCCCAGTTTGAGAAGTTGACCAAATTGCAGAAGGAGTAACAAAGACATTCTGCCAAACCAAAAAAAAAAAAAAAAAAAAAGAAGAAAGAAAGAAGCGGGGGTGGTCGGGGGAGCTCACCGGGATACGAGCGGAGCAAATGTCGGGCGTCGAGCGAGAGAAGGACCCGAGCGGGGAGGTGGTGGTGCGGGGGCTCGGACGGACGGGCGAGGACGGAATCGCGGCGGGAATGGCGGCTTTGGCGTCTGGTCGCAGCGGCGATGGCGCCCGGAGGTGGTGAGCGAACGAGCGACGTTGGCAACGGGGCCGGCGGAGCGGCGAGGCGGCGGCAGCTTCACGAAGGGGGCGGCGGTAGATCGGCGAGACGAGAGGCTGGAGCGAGGAGGAGGAGGCGAGGAAGGGGTTGAGCAGGTGGAGGTTGTCGGGGTGACGATGACGGTGGCGGTGACGGCGGGGGCGGCGGGGGGGGAGGAGGAGGAGCTTGGCGGCGGTGGTGCGAACGCGAGGGGAACCGGGAGAGGAGCTCAAGGAAGTCTGGTTCTTGCGTCGCGCCTCTGCAGATTAAAGGAAGAAATAAAATTAGGGTTTCGCTTTAGGCGTAAAACCGGTTCTCCAACCGGTTCCCAAAACAGTCCGGTCGAACCGGTTCCCGGGTGGGTAATCCCTCGGAACCGGTTCTCGGACCGATTTAAACAGGGTCTGCGTTTTGGGAACCGGTTCCCGGCCCGGTTTTCCGGGTGGGCCGGACCGGGAACCGGGTAAACCCGGTCCGGTTGCACACCCCTAATAGAGACACCAGGCGCTTTCGGAACTCTAGATATTGAAGGCCAAATATTAATATGTTAGTTGTCACTCGTTAATGGTCCACCGGCTCATTTATTACACAAAACTTAATATGAGCACCCACCTCTTTTACTGTAAAAGCACCGCCTCATTTATTATATCTGAATGACAAATACCAATCACAAAATCTATGTCTCTATGAATATATTGAAAAAAATAAGTAAAGTAATGCATTTGATTAATTGTAAGGAAAGTGGGAAGGAATGAAGTTTTGTAATGATATTCAACAATTCTCCCGATGGTTTCTGCCATTTTTGTTGTCTCTCTCTAGATTAGAAGATAATTAATCTAGTGGTTTCAAGTCTATAGACTACTTAGGACATGTATAGCAAGTCTGTTGAAAATAGCATTTCTCATTGGCCATGCAAAATAGAAGATGAAGGTTAAGTCCATAATGCATTTGGGACCCACTGACATTGATATTTATTTCGCAGATTGGTTTTATCTCACAGTTTCCAAGGCCCAGAAGAAAAGGAGAATAAGACCAAGTTGTGAAAGCAAATTGTCCCTCTAGGGACAAACACTTCATTTTTTCCCGAGGCTTCGTTCTATATATTACTTTTTTTAAATGATGGAGGTCATTGTCTAATTTCTTGTATGGATTTCGAGGTATGACAAAGTTGGTAACAAAAAAGTCCAAGGCATATTAGTTTGCTTTGAGTCTCATCTCCGATTACTCGATAATTTCCACAAGTACAAATTCCACTTTTTATAGGACCAAAAATTCTTTCACAAAACAATCCATCCTTTTCCAGTTTATTGGTTTTGTAATGAAAAGTATAGAGTTTTGTCACCTTTCCAACTATCTCTCCATTAGGGAGGATTTTTTTGGCCCAAGCACTTATTTGTTGAGGAGAAAGCACTGTGAAACGTGAGATGCAATTAATAACTCATAAATGTGTACATATATTGATAGATACGCAATACATGTTAGGACATAGATTTTTTTCCGTTAAGATAGAAAGTTTTATATGTGTAGATAACAATAGATTTGTTAACATTTTATTGGCCACGCTAAACCTCTCGATTCAAAACTCTCCTTCATATCTTCACTTAACATTATTGCTATTATTTTACTATAACGTTTCAATTTGATTAAGGAAGTTCACTCTTGTTCCTAATCTCTCAAAATTATTTGCTTCATATGAATAAAATGCTTCTGCATTCTTCCCTTGTTTTCTCATATTCTCTAAATAAATAAATAAAACTACCTTAAAGATGTCTTTTTCAATACGAGGCAATACCAAAACTTGCACATTTATTTGATGTAAAATGATATATTTAGACATTTTATGCATGTCACTCCATTTTTATAAATTTCAAAAGGATTGTAGGGGCAAAATGGGGCAAAACGACGAACATATCCACAGTTATTTTTCTAGCATATATAGATTGTACAGAATTTTTTACTATATAGGTTTCCTATTGCAATCATATCAATTAGTTTGGAATATCCTTTTGTTCAAATTTATAGCTCTACTTTTAGCTCTACTCAATACACAATTGAATCTTTGTCGAATTTCCTTGTAGATGTTTTGTAATGGTATTGCAAGACCACAACAATTCCCATTTGGTCGCTAGTGACAAGTCAGTGATGTTAGACTCAACAAACCTCGTTATTATAAGAACGCATTTCTTGAAACATGACAAGAATGTGCAAAGCATCTTTTAACATCTTCGAAAAATTAGGAGTCTGAAAAAATTCATGTTGTTTTCTTGTGGGAATACTCCCATACTTGCCTAAACTACGCGAGATACCCTTTAACGTACTTTTGGAGGATCTTTTGTAGTGTAGACACGTTCGTATGTGTGTATGCACCCGGGCTATGTGTGAAAGACTAGTAGTCATTATCATTCATAGAGGATGTGATCAAAGGAGTAACTCTTTGTAACTTTGTTCAACAATATAATTTGTAACTCTTCCAAAAAGAACGTAGTTCTCATCGTCCCTTTCCAACGATTTGTTTCCCTACAATCGCTTCGACTATGGTGATGTTGCTGTTCATGCGCCTCCCAGCGTCTCTCTAATGCATTTCCTTTTTCTTTTTTTCTATTGTACTTTAGCTGGTACGTCCATGATGGGGTGCGATTGAAACGCACCATTTCGTCTTAATGCATTACGATGGAAAGACACTAATGGAGGGGTACGAAGGGAGATGTATAAAAGCCTCCCAAACACAACCGTTGGAATGGTTGGCAGAGCATACGATCAGAAAATCCTCTCACTTGTTCGTTCCATTTCCATCAAAGGGATAAGGCGTTCCATTTCACTTTTTACAAGAACAATTTGTATTTACGCCGTGGAAATCGGGTGCTTTCCTCGTGATCGCATCCAGACCGACGTGAGATAGTTTTTGTTTGTAATTCATTCGCAATTCAACATTCGTTCCGGGGTTAATTGCTGTTTGCGCATCGGAATCATGTAAGTCATCTTCCACTGACTTGAATTCTAACATTGGTATCAGAGCTAGGTCGTGATTTCTACCTTGTTTTTCATTGAGTTTTCTCAATTTACCATTTGATATTGAGATCAAGAGATTGTATTCTACACTGTTTTTGATGTTTATTGGTTGTAATTGCAATCTGAAAACTCGAATTCGAAACGAAGCGAAGAACGGGTTCGGGGTTGCAAACATCCCGTACAGTTTTGGCCATTTTTCGAAATAATTTTTTGGCTAAAATTAATTTTTAAATATACAGGGTGAAAGAGCTCGTCGAGACGAGTTCGGCGATGGGTCGAATACCGTCGAATGACACCGGACGCGCCCACACACGCGGCTAGAGGCCGCTGCGCATGGGCGCCACGCACCTGAAGTGCTGGCAGTGCGTCTCATGCGCCGGTCAACGAATCAGCAAGTACACCTCACGCGCCAATTGGCGAACCTGCTTTTGATGATGTCACCGTGACATCATCCAACGGTCGACAACCATTGGGATGATGTCATCGCCAACAGTAGTTGGCCGGCCAACGACCCGACCTGTGACTCGAACCGACCCGAGATCCGACCTAGGTTGACTCAACCCATCCGACAGTTGATCGGTCAACGATCGGACGGCCAGGAGCCGTTTGGCTCGCTGGCGCATGCACCACACGCGCCGTGCACTCAGGAGGTGCATGGGGGCACATGCGAGCTCCGATTGAAGCGTGGTCACTGGCGTTTGGTTCGTATGAATGTTGTCTACACTGTGGTATAATTATTTTATACTTTTGAATTTTATAAATGTATAAAGATACGTAGGAAACCCTATGTACGGGTATTTTTTGGGGTTTAATACATAATTTATTTATTTGTAGCTTGTATTTTCTTATGGTTTAGGAAATATAGTATCTAGCTTATGTGCAAATGATGTCATATATATTGTATAGAGCTTGGTTCGATGATATCATGTATATAGTTTAATATACTTGCAATTTTCTAGTTGCTAGAAAATTCGAATAATGGTAGGAAATCCATTATATGTCGAATTGTGATTTTGATTATAGTTGAAGCATAATAGTTATTTGCACGTTGGTTCATATCATGTTATGTTTTTGTGTTAATGAAAAATGTAGAAATTACATGAGGTCATGTAATTATTTTTCCTAATGGGAGTTCATAGGTTGGTAGAATTGAAAGGAGTTCTCATCTAGAACTTAAAATTTGTGCAAATTAAACTAATTAATTATAATAGAACAATTGTACATAGAAGTTGATTGGAAACATAGTGAACTTTTGCTTCTGTGTCTTTTGTTGAATTATCATTAATTTAGTTTGTCTTTACTGCAAATTAAATATGTGTGTTACTCTGTAAAGTATGCTAGTATTGATTTTGCGTTTATTATGTCAATGTGTTATAACAATTGATTATGACTTCGGCATCCAAGACCATTGTTGCTGACCTTAATAAGAGTGAGAAGCTGAACGATGACAATTATGATATTTGGCACTGAAAGGTTCAGTACATCCTTGAGAAACAAAAGGTTTTGGAAACCCTCAACCATACTATGGATGAACCTGAGCATGAACTTCAAATCAACACAAGAGAGATCTAGAAGCTTATCAAGCTTTAAAAAAAAAGCATTACTCACATCACGTTGCTGAGCTATATGCAAAATGATCTCATGTGTGAGTTTGAAAGTTATGATAAAGCTCAAGTTATGTGGGTTGCATTGAAAGATAAGTTTGTGGGTACATCTGCCACTAAGTTGAGGAGACTCACTATCAAGTTTGACACATTCCGAAAGCGCCCAAATGTAATTATGAGGCAGCATCTTCGGGATATGTCAAACATGATTCGTGAGCTGAAATTGGCAAGTCACTCTCTTACTGATGAACATCAAGTTCAGGCTATTATAAGGTCTCTTCCTAATAATTTGGAGCATATAAAGATCAATATGACGCATAATGAGAATATTGTCACTTTTGATTATATTGCCCATCATTTGGAATTAGAGGATGAGCGCCTAGAGGTTGCGAGATCCTCTACCCATGCTTATGTTGCTGAATCAAGTTTGCGCAAAGCTTTGAGCTTCAAGCGCAAAAGGAATTCTCAATTCAACAACAAAGGGAAGAAGACTGATCATGCACTTAAGAGGGCTAAGACCTTCCAACGCAAAAAGTGTGGTGGGAAAAAGGATAAGGCCAAGATGAAATGCTACAATCGTGGTAAGATGGGTCATCTTGCTCGTGAATGCACTGAGCTAAAAGAGGTACCTTATTACTCCATTACTTTAAGCAATGCTTTTGTTTCTAGCATTGTGATGCTTGCTGAATCTCATTCAATGTGGACTTGATAACATCCAAACGTATGTTTGCTTTTAAAGGTAGTAAAGTGTTGGAAGCATACAACATAAAGTTACCGTCAAAGTGATTATAGCATGATCTAACTTACAACATCCAACGTCCATGAAATACTAATAAGGGTCTAAATTTTTAATGTACTTCAACTTTTTAAGTTGAGAGTGGCATCAAGTTGAGAGACTTTTGTAAGAGTTTTCCTAATGTGGGCTAGATTAATTGAGATTGTGATCTACCATTTTATGGGATTGGTCTAATAGAGTAAGATATGAAGTTTCTTAACAGTCGAATACGGACCTAAGTTGTGTGGGCCGAGTTAGGCCTGACCCGTGATAAGATAGCTCGGCCAAAGCTCTATAAATAGGCTAAGTTCCCTTCTCTAACCCTTAACTGTCATTTTCAAACATATACACCCATATGCCTCACATAAAGAACGTTTGTGAGGGGTAGTCTTATCGAGCTGGGGTCTCTAGGGTGATTGAGGAGAAGATCTTCAACATTAAAGGATTGGATTATCATTCTTTTGTATCAAGAATCATGGATTCCAAATTAACTATGTGAATCTTTTTCTTCTCCTTTAATATGTTCGAGTTTCTAACTTTGTTTATCTTGCGAAACCATTTTGATAACCAAGATTTGGTATCAAAGCCTGCATAGTCTAAAACTTAAACTGTTGCATTTGACCTGTCTTTCCAAATTTTTATCCGTTGAAATTTGACTTTGAACACATATTCAGATTCTTCTTGGCAAGCTGAGTGTCTCGGTGGGTGGCATGCCTCTAGCGGAGGCCAAATGTGCTACCCATGAGCATCTCAAATTTGAGATTGTTTCAAATTATTTTGCACGTCTTCATGAATTTTTCTGAGTAAAAGTGAATTTTGATCATATATTTAGACTTCTCTCGTCGAGATGAAGATTTTGGTGGATGGTATGCCTTCGGCAGAGGCCGAACACTGCCTCATGTGCCCGCATGAGCCAAGGAGGCATTGGAAACCACTCTCACATGTGCAGTGTGTGAAGTGCCTTAGGCGCGGATGACGTCATGCATGATGTCATTCGCAGACACATGTTACCAACATTGGACGTGTGTCGCTAATGACGTAATGATGATGTCACGTGTCATTGCCTTACCTACACTTGACTTGTGTGATGTGATGTCATTGATGATGTTACCTGATCGACTCAACCTAATCAATTAATCTTGTGACCTGACCTAAGTTGATTGGGTCGACCTGACTCGAGTTGACCGATTGACCAAACCAGTCAATCGATCATACAAGTCATTGACTGTTAATAAGTTAGATTGGTCAATACCGATTGAACTGGTTTTCTAACCGGCTCATGCTTGCCAGCACGTGTAGTTCACACACCGCGAACTCTAGCGGTGCATAAGGGTGTGTGTAAGTTTTGTTCAAGGTGTGCTTGATGCCGGTGTGTTTGTATGGAATTCTCTATACTATGATGTATTTATTTTGCATATTGATACTTTTAAGGATATCAAAATAAATGTAGAACCCTAAATACGTGTATCTTGAGGTATTTTTTTGAGTAATTTTCATGTGTTTCTCTATAGCTTTGGCAATACAGTTGCAAACTCATGTGTATCATCACATAAAGAATGTGTAGAGCATTGATTCATTAATGACATGTATAAAGTTCAACGTGTATTAACGAATGGAGCAATATAATTGACATGACATATGATTTTAATGACAAATAGCCCATGTCATCAAGTCTAAAATCACATGTATAAGGCCAATACAAGACATAAAGTTTATATTCCTGATATGAAAGAATTTAATAATTCAATTGAATTATGACTGCCAAAGTAGCACACTTGATTGGATTTAAGACATATCGGTTTCATATTATGATAGGATGTCTCCTATTTTAATGTGTGGTCATATTCCTAAAAGAAGTGATTGTGTATTAGTTCATGTAGAGGCACATGTATTGCATATAGTTGAGGAATGATTAACCTTAGTGGTTCATATATCCAAAGGTAGTGAATTCACAAAAAGGTTGCAATTCATTTTCTTTACCACTATCATGTAGAGAGTATACAATTGCATGTCATATATTCTACCTAAAGGTGTTTACATGATGATGTATATAGCTCTCAGGATGTATACTTATATAGTTTTCAAGTTACATAATACTCACATAATGCTAATTATATACATTACTTATCAAATCAATTACATTTTATATAAATGGCAATCCATTGTGATTAAGGTTTTACTGGTTCAAACTTTAAGAAATTAAAAGAGGATTTTCTATTTGGGATGGAGCTGGCAGATATTCATATTGCTCTTACTAAGGATAAGCCGGTGGATGTTATAGACACTAGTATAGAAGCCCATAAAGCATGCTTTGCCACTTGGGAAAAGAGTAACAGGATTTACTTGCTCATCATGAAACGATCCATTCAAGAACATTTGATGAGTGGCTTACCAGTTGACTACACTGCTAAACAAATGATAGAAGCCTTGAGGCTAGGTATCGTGTTTCATCCAATGCTGAGATTGGTACCCTTATGCAAACATTCTTCAATATGAGGTATGATGGTTTAGATAGGATAGGAGATTATGTGCTTAGGATGATAGACCTACAAACAAAACTCCGAGTTCTTCATGTTGATATTTCTGATATTGGCATTGTGCATCAAGTATTAAATACTCTTTCTCTTGATTTTGAAATTATCAAGACCAATTATAACTCGTAAGATAAGACTTGGTCAATTAATGACCTGAAAGTTAGAGTGATGGCAGAGGAAGAGAAACTGAAAAAAAAAAAACATCTTATCTTGTATGTCTCTAGTTTTGCCAACAGGAAGGGTAAAGGGATTATACGTCAAAATTATAAAGGAAATCCTAAAGCTGTAGGCCCCTCTAATAATATAACTCCGAAAAAGGAAATCCTAAAGCTGCCGGTCCTTTCAAAAATATGGGTCCTAGAAAAACACCATTTAAGAGGGAGGGTGTTCGTTGCTACTTTTACAGGAAAATATGACATAAAGAAATACTGTGATAAATATAAAGCTTGGTTGTTCAAAAATGAGCCTAAAGGTAATGATTCTTTGGCATTTATCTATGAATTCAACCTATCTAAAGCCCTGTTCAATTCTTGATGGCTAGATAGTGGTACAACTAATCATGTTACATTTACCACGCATGAATTCATAAACAAAAGGATGCCTAATCAAGATAAATCAAAACTCATTTTGAGAAACAATGATAAAATCGATGTTGAGTTCATGGGAGATGTCATTTTGATTTTAGATTGTGGTTTCAATCTAACATCAAGAAAGACCTTTTATATATCTTCCTTTAGATGGAACTTAGTATATGTATCATGTTTGAACATGTGCGACTACTCTTTGAAATAAAAAAACAATATTCTATCTATGTTATTTAATTCAATAAGGTTGAGTGTTGCAATACGTTTAATGGATTGTAGAGATTGTGTTTATCCCCCGATGATATATATGTCGCTTATACAGTTGAAAGTATTGTTTCCAAAAGACCTCTACCTAAGGAATAATCTTATGTATTATAACATAAACAACTTTGTCACATCTCTAAAGAAAGAGTGGAAAAGCTAGTAAAAGTGATCTAGAGACTTGCGTAAATTGTTATAGAGGAAAGATGACTAAGATAAAAAAGAAAACTGCAATCTGAAGTTCTGACTTATTAGAGATTATCCACATTAATATTAGTGGACCTTGTACTGCAACTTTGTATAAATTTTTTTATTTTATAGTATTTATTGATGACTACTTTCGAAAGGTTGTTAGAAAGGTGTGGCCGAAAGACGTAATCGTACTCTAATGTATATGGTGAGGTGTATGATGAGTAAGACCAATTTGCTTAGCTTCTTATGGGATGAGGCTTCAAAAAAAGTCTTTTCCATCTTGAATTGTGTTCCCACCAAGGCTATTCCATTGACTCATTTTGAATTATGAACTAGATGCAAACCTAGCTTAAACAATCTCAAGATTTGGGGATGTCCTGTAGAAGTAAGGTTGTACAATCCAACATTAGGTAAGTTGGACTCTAAAATCATGATGCTACTTTGTGTCTTACTTAGATTACTCAAAGGGTATCGGTAATACAATACAATGGGGGCACAAGAATTGAAAAAGCACAAACAATGAAGTTTTTGGAATTCGATGTGGCCGAAGAGGGTAGCTGCTCACAAATTATTGAGGATAACAATATGACCAAGTCAATTATGTCTTTTTCCTACGTATGCAAATAATTATCGGAGTCTACTATACCACAAGCTAAATCTATCGAGACTTAGGATCCTATTGTTGAGATGGCCCTTGATGAAGTTCTTTAAGCTCCTCAGATTTAGAATGAGGTTGCAGTAGCTCCACTTAAGAGATCTGCTGGGAAAAGGCGTTCAACTATACCATTGGATTATATAGTTTATTTAGGAGAGAATGAGTACGATATCAACTGCGTTATAGACCGGGTGACTTATATAGACCCCTATTTCTTTTACTTGATCAGATTTATGGTTGGATGCAATAAAAAACAAGATGCAATCTATGAAACATAGTGGTGTTTGGGAGCTTGTTAAATTGTCGAAAGATTGCAAACCCATAGATTGCAAATGAGTTTATGAGACTAAAAGAGATTCTAAAGGAAATATTGAGAAATTTAAAGTTAGACTAGTGGGGTTAAGGGCTTCACTCAAAGATAGGGAATAGACTATGAAGCAACTTTTTCTCCAATCTCTTCTAAAAATTATTTTAGAATGATGATAGCGTTAATATCTCATTTTGATATGGAGTTACACTAGATGGACGTTAAAACTGTTTTTCTAAATGGAGACCTTGATAAGGAAGTCTATATAGTACAACCTAAAGGTTTTACACCAAATAATTCAGGTACGCTTCTAAGTAAATTGAAGAAGGCTATTTATGGTCTCAAACAAACTTCTAGACAATGGTACTTGAAGTTTCACAATGTCATCACTTATTTTGGTTTTGTTAAGAACAAAGTAGATCAATACATATACCGCAAGGTTAGTTGGAGGAAATTTATTTTCTCATACTTTATGTGGACGACATTTTGCTTACAAGTAGCGATATTGGATTATTGTATGAGACAAAGCAAATTTTATCGAAGAATTTTGACATGAAAGACCTTAGTGAGGTGTCTTTCTTTCTTGGCATAAAAATTCATAAGGATTGTTCTCGCCGTATGTTAGGTTTATCTCAAAAGTTATATGTTGATCGTATTTGGAAAAATTCATTATGCAACATTACAAGCCATAAACTGCTCCTATCATTAATGGTGATATATTAAATCTCTCACAATGTCCCCAATCAAATTTTGAGAAAATTCAAATGAAAGATATGCCTTATGCTAGTACGCTTAGAAGTATCATGAATGCTTAAGTTTGCACAAGACCAAATATCGTTTTTGTGACAGGACTTCTAGATAGATATCAGTCAAATCCAAAACACGATCACTGTATTGTTACCAAGAAAGTTGAGGTACTTAAAAAGAACAAAAGCCTATATGTTGATTTACTGATATGTTCATGATCTACATCTTGTAGCATATTTGGAGGCAAACTTTGCTAGCTGTCAGGATAATAAGAAGTCGACAACAAAATGTATCTTTATATTAGCAGGAGGTGTAATATTATGAAAAAGTGAAAAAAAAAAATCTATATCATCCTCTATCATACAAGCGGAGTTTATAGCATGCTTTTCAATCGCTACTCAAGCTATTTGGCTCATGAATCTCATTAAGGAATTGACCGTATTTAACTTTGTGGATAGATTTATACAATTATATTGCAATAATAACTCTGCAGTGTTATTTATCAACAATAACAGAAGTCTCAAGGGGTCTAAGTATATGAAGGTTAAGTTTTTCACCATAAAGGAAATGGTGTAGAATAGTGACATTACAGTCGAGCATATTCCCACAAATGATATGATTGCAAATCCACTGACGAAAGGCCTTCGCCCTTGTGTATTTGAGCGACATATCATGAACATGGGCTTGGGAGAATCATTAGATGTTGTCGTTTAGTGGGAGTTGCTTCAAATTTGCTCTAATAAAGTTTACATTTGTGTTTTATTACATTTGATAACATTTTGATATATATTGACTCATTTTGTATGGACTATTATTGAGTTGTATACATACATTTGATCAAAATCTAAGTATATCATGTAAATCTTGAGGAAAGGCCAAAAGCATCCAGTTATTAGCCTTGTACATTGGTCTCAATTACACATAAAGAAATGTTAACCATAAAGATAAGACATGTGTGAGTTCATTACAACCATAAAGATATTCTCTAGTAACATATCCAATTTTTGTAACGCTTAAAGTAAGAGAATATTAATCGATGAAGAGGAAAGTACATATGGTACTACTCTTTATGAGGTGTTATCCATTTGTCACACAATCATATTGAATCCATACCGGTAAAATTAAAAGCACTTGTGATCATAGAAGGCTCTATGTATGTACATTTAGTTGACGCTATGATCTAGTGTTCAAGATTTTATATGATCGGATTGACTGTTGAAAATTATCTTGTAAAAGTGCGCACATACACTACAATCTCAATTAATATAGTCCAAGTGGGAGAATGTAAGAGTTTTTTTTAGGTGAACCATATTAATTGAGATTATGATTTACCATTTTGTGGAGTTGGTCTAATAAGGTAAGATATAAAGTTTTTTAACAGTCGAATATGGACTTGACTTGTGTAGACCAAGCTAGGCTCGACCCATGATGAGAGAACCTAGCCAAAACTCTATAAATAGGCTAAGGTCCCTCCTCTAACCCTCAATTGTCATTTTCAAATACATAGACCCATACACCTCATATAAGGAACATTCGTGAGGGGCAATCCCATCGAACCAGGGTCCAAAGGGTGATAGAGGAGAAGATCTTAAGCATCAAAGGATTGGATTATCATTGCTCTATTTCAAGAATAATGAATTCCAAATCAGGTACGCGAATCTCTTTCTTCTCCTTCAATATGTTCGAGTTTCTAGCTATGTCGATTTTGGAAAGCCATTTCGATGGCCAACAACTTTATGTATTAATCTCATCTAATATTCAACTTTAACACCCATTTCACGTGCAAAATATTTTAAAGCCGTATAAAGAACACACGAGGACTTGAAGAACGATGAGTCATACGTGTGAAATAAACCCGACTTTGTCTTGTATGCTAAGTCATTAGAACATTCGACCAAAAAGTTTTAGCTATTAATTAAAGCAAGTTCCACATATTTATACAACGCCCATTATAGATCCTTATTCAAGCAACCAAATAATACTTTAACAAGGTTAAATGCCCAATATTTCACGGGGTCAAATTGGTTAAGTAAGAAGATATTATCATATATTAAATTAACAAGAACATCAGGCCACTCGAGATAATTGCCTCCTCTAGCATAACATATAATCGCTTCCTTTTCTAATCGTGTCGGTACCGATATTCCTTTTTTCTTTTTAATTGAAACATAGAGTATAACTTCCTCACCTTTTTTTCCATTTTTAGGACTTCGCATCCTTTATTTTTAGAAATACGTCTTTGCATCTTGGACAGAACACCGTCACTTGAAAAGATCAAACTATCATCCCTATCGATAAGTCACCAATTCCCCTCAAACCAGAGGCGTACGCGAGAGAAAGAGAGAGAGAGAGAGAGAGAGAGAGAGGACTTACGGAGGAGGGAGACGAGGAGGATCGACGGTTGGCCATGACGTGGAGATGAGCAGGGTAGGGACAGTCGTGGCTAATGCTGGTTAGGGTTTTGGGAAGTGGGTCTTAAGGTTTCTAGCTGGGTGGATTGGCATGAAAAGGGATAACAGGATGCGGGATGGGTGGATCGTATATATGGAAGTGGGAGTGTTAAAAGATGTACGTATGAAAAGAGATTTTAAAGAGTTGTGGTGGCGAAAACTCATGATAGACCTCGGTGCAAGGGCCTGGTTACTCAGTCCTCGCATTCCAGACACTGCGGCCAAGCTTGAGACCTCTGTGTCCATCCCCAAATCTCTAGTGGTTAGGCCTACGATCCTGACTCTAGCATCGAGAAGCCAGCGGCCAAGCTTGGATCTGGTTGCTTGGGGTTGGGACCACAACAGTTGGGTTCAGGTCCCTAAGGGCTGAGCCTAGGATCTTGAAGCCTGTGCCCGGATCCCTAACAGTCGGGCCTAAGTCTCCAAGAGCCCAAATTTAGGGCTTGAGGTTGCAATCCAAATTTTTTTTTTCAAACGTCTATTTCATAATTTACTTATAATACAAGAAATTGACCTTCAAAATACAACGAAACAATTATAAAATGAATCATTTTTTTTTCCTGAAAATAAGTTCCTTAGCAAATACTTTTCGGCAAAATTCATCTGAAACAGAGCCTAAATATTCTTCATGCAAATGCCCATTTTAATATTGTACCAAATGAGGAAAATACTTCCGATATGGAGGGGCGATTGTACGTAAAATTGGAGCAACATAAAGTGAAGAATAAGATAACTTTTGTCTCGTTTTTCCAAAAGAAAGAATATATTCAATCACTGATTTGACATTGCATTTGATCTGCTTATTGCGTTTATGTCATGCAAAGGCATCGTAATAGCTGCGGAATTTCAACGGGATACCAATCCAAAGGTGACAGCCGTCATCTATGCACTACGTAATTATGGATCTTCAGCCGCAGCCTTCCCTTTTCTTTTTTTCCAATTTTTAATGTCAACGTCTAGCGAAAAAAGGATCGTGACAGCTTGTATACCTCATTTAGTTTTTAACCAACCCCAATAAGATAGTAATAGTTTATCATTTAAAATTTTCGTAAGGTTAATTGAAACTAAAATCGAATAATATCCCAACATCAAGGTAAAAGTTTGGGAAAATCCGAAACGATTAAGGAGCATTGATCTCAACTCAGCATTAACTCTACACATGTCATTTTCCAAGACAAAAATGAGGATCGCGAGACAATGTATGTCCACATTAGTTTTTTTATCATTAAAAAGGCAAATTAACGCTACAAGAAAGAAAAATGATCAAATCACGTCCTACATTTTTCCTCTTATATGGACCTTTTTAATCTATCATCATTAATGAAACTTTCTAATTTTGTATGTCGGATGATAAAGATCACTCTGCAGCATGCCGTTCGAAAGGGTTTAAGTTGTTGAAGTTCACTTTCGTAGACACATCATCATACGGTCCATATCATAATGGAGACCATTAATGAAAATCAGCAAGATAATAAGACATTCCATATCATAATGAAGACCCTTAATCAAAATCAGCAAGATTATCCGACATTCTCTTCATTGATTTTCTCTAATCTTCTCCTTACAGTGTCCACTAAAAGCCGCACATGCAAGGGTCTTACACATCGATAATTAGATATTGAAATGTTTAGCTATAACTGTTAAGTTTATTTTCCCAGCTATAAGCAAACTTTTATTTTTTGGCAGCAAGTCACCAGCTTCTCTCGCTAGAGCCACAAAGCTCCGGCGTCCTTGAGCATCTTCTTCAGTGAGCCATTGAGCTGAAGCGTCATGACGGCATTGGCAGACCCGACGAACTTCCCTCCAATGAAGACCGCAGGGACCGCAGGGTTGCACCCAAGCCTGATCAGCGCCCGCTCCATCTCCCTGCCGCGCGGGTCCTCATCAAGCTCGTGGATCGCAGGGCTCACACCCTGATCATAGAACAGCCTCTTGATTGCATGGCACATGCAGCACGAGCTCTTGCTGAATATCACCACGGCCTTCTGCGATGCTAGCCTCGCCACCTTATCCATGTCTCCAACCAGATGGTATCTCCGGTTAGTCTTGGTTGAGCTAGTTTTATCTAGCTAGGATCTCACAAAGATGAGAGAGGGGGCGGGGGTCGTTTCGGGGTAGATCTTCTCTCGAATGTAATCAAAAAGTGAAGAAAAATGGCGAGTGCTCTATAAACAAGATCCGCTAGGGTTTGGGACCTCTCTTTTTTACTTGTGGAGGGTTGATGTTGTGCAATTGCCTTGTGATGTAATAATATGGACGTGTCATAGACCTTTATATATAACGAAGGAGGAGAGCATCTTTAGATATTGGTTTGTTATTGAATATAAAAAGCGAAGTGGAGAACAAAAGGGGAGGAGAGGAGAGAAGAGAAGAGGAGAGAAGAAGAAGGTGATGGTGATGAAAAAAGGCGAAGGTTCTTTTGAGATATTTGATGCGATTCCGCGAAACACCCCTCGATGTGATGGCGACATTTATTCCGGATTGTTCATGGAATTGACGATAATCCGTGGGACGCCAGAGGCACGACAAGTTGCCGAAAGCGGGTTTTAATTCAATAGGGGTTTAAAATGTGTGAATATGAGCATAGTACGGAATTGCATTGAAAGAGAATGTTTTTCTTGATAGCGCAGAAGGGAAGGCTTGTCATGGATTTGGGAATGTCAACTTCGGATAAGGCTCGGAGCAAAAGGGGCGGGGCCTCGTCCAGATGTTGTGAACTTTGCTTCGACAAGTAAGAAAATGACCCTTCACTTCCCTCGTCGAGAAACTTAGCTTTCGAGATAAATCTCAACCGTGCATTTGAAAGAGTGCGCTACAATACTTTTATCTAGGAACTTATACTTGGGTACCTTGCGTTACGACCAAGAGAAATCTTTCCAGAGGGATTGTAAAAACCTCTAGAAGATAACTTCTAGGGAAAAATCTTCTATTTTATCCTTCAATTTTTACGTCTGGATTGAAGTCCCTTTCTTTCAAGATTGGAATTTTTACTTATACATCACTTTGCATCTGCTTTCGGAAAAAAAAAAATAGGTCATTCCTCAGCTCACCACTCATGATAAACCCTTGGACCACTCATAGTTTTTGAGTGCGCATGTGATTTGTATTAGAAACGCTGCGATCGGAGATTAATTTGGTTTAGAGAAATTAGTGTATCTTAATTGTTTTATAAATTTCTGAATTTAACTTTTGAGCAATGGTAGGTTAAACTCGATATGTTGATGAGCTTGAACTAAAGTTCTCCTATTCTCAATTCCCTAGGATTTTGGTAATTAGCTTCTGCTGCTTGTCGCAATAAACAATGGCAATGACGATTATGTTTTGGCAGACCTTAGGATGGAGATGGGGCAAGGAAGGGATGGAAATCACTTGCCCCTCCACCATCCTATGCCTCGTGCGAGGGTCAATTTTTCGGTCATGAGGCACCGCATTATATCTGATGAAAACTATTTGTCGTTTTTTTTTATTAGAGCAGCACTATTTCTATCCTCTCTATGTAACTAATTCCATTCAATTTTCACCAAAAGATAAAATCTCCCTAAATCATTCAATTATAATTTAAAGTGGTAGTCCTTAATTTATTTACTCTTTTTTTTTTGACTTTTCTATCTCTATGTAGAATCTAGTGGTCATAATAAAGAATATCACATGTTTTAGTTTTGTTTACTATAGGCACTATGTTTTCTTCTAATGTTGTTAGAGTTTACTTTCATAAGAATTAGTTTAGTTGAAAAGAAGAATTTTTAAATTTCTAATTTTTTCCATGTTGTTGAGCAAATTTATAGATCGACTATCATGTGGAATCTAGAAAAATTTTGACATATACTTTTTTATAACACAACATTTGTTTATAAATTTCACTTTTGTTGTTTATATCTCTGTCAAACATTTTCTTATCAGTTGTCTTTTACACACGTGTACATATAATGGGATGATTAAATTAAATCAAAACGTTGCTCATAATAAGAAAATTTTCAAAATTGCCCGTGAAAATCTCATCATTTTGGATAAACAGAAATTAATAATATCCATGAAATTTTTACAAAAAAATAATAAGATGCTTCGTTATGCATAATTTTGTCACTTCGATTTTTTTAGTGGATTCCTTGATACTCATATAACATCCTAATTGCTCTGTGTAAAAATATTTCGACATTAGTAACGAAAAAAGACAAACTCTTTGGTGTAGTAAATTGTAACGATCCCAATTCCATCTCCAGAGTCACGAGCGACGGGAGTTTTTTCGCAACATCCCAGGCATGTCGCCGTTCCATTCCTTTTTATCTTTTCATTAAGCACATGCGGAAGCGTTACAAACGACACCCAGACAATAATAAACAGCCAAGAGAACAACCACTTGCAAATACATAATTACATCAGTTATATTTACAAGCCTTTGGTCATGGGCTATTATATTTATAACCACTACATTTTCTACGCTCCAAAAGCTAGGTAAACCTTAGCTTCTCTAATGAGATTGCAACTTCAGCATTAGCGTGAGTCCTCCATACTTACAATTCTAAAAAATAACGGGGTGAGTAATGGACTTAGTAAGCAAAACTTACTAATTTCCGAGTAGGAGGATGCCTTACGTATCAACAAGCATATAACTCATCCAAGACATTAGTTGATGGCAAATCAATAGTAAAACAAAATATTTGTCTTGGATGAAACATGAGAAATCCTCAATCTACAATATGTAAACATAAACCAAGATTCACCCACAACATGAGGAACTCATGCCTCACTCAACATTATGCAAGCATAACCAAAATTCATTACTTAATATGAGGAACTCATACACACAAGATTCATTTATTAATAGTTGAAATCCATCAACTCTTCTGGAATCCACCAGGCATCCGAATTTAATCGGGCAATGTCCCCTAATTGAAGGGTGATGGCTAGACTTATCACAACATCCCGTTCTTCTGACGAGGCATTCGGTTGGCATGGGGGCATCCTGTTGGTGTGGGGGCATCATTGCTAAAATCCATCGATCAATGGCATAAATTAGTCCCTCGTGTGTCCATGCATCAAGTATCACAATCCGGTTCTTATCTTCACTTTTAGTTCAAATGCCTAAAGGCGTGCCATGCATAAGTGTGTGAAATAACTTATCAGAATTGAGACATTGAACATGCCAAGTGTGAATCAAGGATCGCAACTTGATTCAACAAGCTTGAGCACTGATCTAGTATCTAACTTGGCTCGAGAACAATGCACCTTAATATCACACCGAGACCATGATAGGACCAGTTTGTTGTGACATGTTCACTGTCATAGTGCCAAACTTGGCTCGGGAACGATACTCTTTTGTATTGCATTGAGACCAAGAAAAAACCGGCTCGTTGTGACACAATCACCAACCTAGTACCAAACATGGCTTGGGAACAATACGCCTCAATATTGCACCGAGACCAATAAATGACCAATCTGACATGTCCCCACATAAATTCAAGGTCGGTAAAACCCCTTTTTGAAGCTCGGGGCATGAACTGGAGCATACACTTGTGAAAATGGTTGAAAATAGTTTTGTAAGGAAATAGCAAGCCTTCACAACAACACTTTTAAAATAAGTTTGTATTAAAGCAAAAACAAAGCATATCAATTAAAAACACAATCCGGCTTCTTCCAAAGTAGATCAAGCCAAAGCACGAGCCAAAGCTCATCGAACAAGAATCAAACTCAATCAAAGAATAAGGACTAAACTTATCCAAGCAAACACAACCGAACCTCAAGTAAAAACACAATCACAACATTTCAATAAAGGACTCGCTACACACTTGGATTAACATAATACAAAATCCCAACCATATATTAGTAAGTTCTACTTACGCTTTTTAAGTAGGTGGCCTTGAATTGGTGATGATGACAAGCATAGCGACAAGGGCAGCAACAAGAATTCCTAAGGAAGAGGGGCTAAACTTTGATAAGAAGAGAGGGAGAGAAGGTGATGTGTTGTGGGAATGAGAGAGGGATGCCCCCCTATTTATAGACAATCCTAACTTGTTTTCTAAGCCTTAAAAGTCAAGGCTTCCTATCTAAGTCAAGAAGCATTAAATGCAAGGTGACTTGATCACCAAGTCTCAAGGTAGGGTAGAACTTTAGCTTGGGACACCTCAACATGGCATTTAAGGACTAAACACCACACTTGGGTGCGTGACTCTCTTGTCCTAGGGTGGAAAATAGTTTTGAGTAGTTTTTGAAATCAATGTCTTTACCTTATCAAACGGATTCAAAAAATTATGAAATTTTAATATGTTATATAGAAAATCTACAAAAAAAACAGTTTTCATAAAGGAAGTCAAGTCAAATTCGTATTGAGGAAAGAGCACCAAATCACTAAACATAACCCAACAATCAACCCGTCAAGCAAATCCAACGTTTGCAAAGAAGGACCCATTTAGAAATCCAAGTTTTTACAAAAATCTTTAACATTTTTATATGTTGTAGATATAGATGTCCTTTAAAACTTTCATGAAGAAAGCGTGTCTAAATTTGAAAGAGAAGATTTTATAAAAATTCGAAAAAGCAACTTGATCACCATTTTCACTACACAGGACAAGTTCCAGACTGTAAATAATTGGGCCTTCGTCCCGACCATTTGACTTCAGACTAATTTGAAATTTAAGTATGTTGTATATTAAGATGTTTTGAACAACTTTCATAGTTCCTTTAAATTTGAAACTCAAAAAGTTGTGTAAAATTGCCAAATAGTGGAGGTCCAATAATTTCGAAAATCAAATGTGGCAATGTTAATTGGAAGGAGGCATCACAACTAGTCAAGAAATATTAATTGTTGGGTATCATTATCTTTCAAGTTTCCAATTAAATCCTAGGTTAGCTTGGATACTTCATCTTGGCATTGAATAACTAGAAAGCCAAATATATTTAATGCACTCTTATCTTGTCCAAGAAGGCTTAACTTACTTGGGGATAAGTACACTAATGGTGCCATAAGTTGTGTACGGCGCTCACTTTGGTGCCAAAAGTTTCCGTCGGATCACTTAAGTGCCAAATCGGAGGAAAAACGATCACTTTGGTGCCACCAGTGAAAATTAGTCCCTCGTGTGGGGGCATCCCGTTGGCATGGAAGTATTTTGTTCTTATTAACAAGGCATCCCATTGATGTGGGGGCATTGTCGCCAAAATCCATCGATCAACGGCATAAATTAGTCCCTCGTGTGTCATGCATCAAGCATCACAATCTGGTTCTTATCTTCACTTTTAGTTCAAGGCCCAAAGGCATGCCATGCATAAGTGTGTGAAATGACTTATTGGAATTGAAACATTGAACATATTGGGCACAAATCAAAGATCACGACTTGATTCGACACGTTTGAGCACCGATCTAATATCAACTTGGCTCAAAAACGATTCACCTCAATACCGCATTAAGACCATGACAGGACCGACCCATTGTGACATGTTCACTAACCTAGTTCCAAACTTGGCTTAGGAATGATACGCCTCAATATTGCACCGAGAACAAGAAAAGACCAGCCCATAGTGACATGATCGCTGACTTAGTATCAAACATAGCTCGGGAACAATACGCCTCAGTATTGCACCAAGACCAAGAAAGGACCAATCTGACATGATCCCACGCACGTCCAAGATCGACGAAACTCCTTATCGGAGCTCGAGGCATGAACTAGCATACACTTTGAAAACGGTTGGAAATAGTTTTATAAGGAAATTAGCAAGTCTTCACAAAAGCGCTTTTCAAATCGGTTTGTATCAAAACAAAAATCAAAGCATATCAAATAAACACATAATCTAACTTCTTCCAAAGCAGCTCAAGCCAAAGCTCATTGAACAAGAATCGAACTCAATCAAAGAACGAGGTCTAAACTGATCCAAGCAAACACAACCAAATCTCAAGTAAGAACGCAGTCATAACATTTCAATCAATGACTAGCTACATACTTGAATTAGTGTAACACAACACCCTAACCAAAAAGTAGTAAGTTCTACTTATGGTTTTAAGTCGATGGCCTTGAATTGGTGATAATGGCAAGCATGTCGGCAAGGGCAACAACAAGAATTCCTAGGGAAGACGGGCCGAACTTTGATAAGAAGAGAGGGGGAGAAGGTGGTGTGTTGTGGGAATAAGGGAGGGATGCCCCCCTTATTTATACGCAATCCTAACTTATTCTCCAAGCCTTAAAAATCAAGGCTTCCTCTCTAAACCAAGAAGTATTAAATGCAAGGTGACTTGGTCACCAAGTCTCAAGGGAGGGTAGGACTTTAACTTGGTCGTTTGGGACACCTCCACATAGCATTTAAGAACTAAACTCCAAGCATGGGCATGTGATTCTCTTGTCTTAGAGTGGAAAATAGTTTTGAGCAGTTTCCGAATCAATGTCTTTACCTTATCAAACGGACTCAAAAAATTATGAAATTTTAATATTTTATAGAGAAAATCTCAAAATTTTTTTTGAAGGCAAGTCAAATCCATGCTGTGAAAAGAGCACTAAACCACTAAACATAACCCAATAATCTGCCCATCAAGCATGTCCAACGTTTGCAAAGAATGACTTATTTAGAAATCCAAATCTTTACAAAACTCTTTAAAAATTTTATATGTTGTGGATATGGACTCCTTTAAAAATTTCTTGAAGAAAGCATGTCTAAATTCAAAAGAGAAAATTTTATAAAAATTCGAAAAAGCAACCTAGTGATCATTTTCACTACACGAGACAAGTTCTAGACGGTAAATGATTGGGCATTCGTCCCAGTCATTTGACTTTAGAAAAATATAAAATTTTAGTATATTGTAGATCAAGATCTTTTAAATAACTTTCATAAAGGAAGTTTCTTCAAATTCAAAGCACAAGAAGCTGTGTAAAATTGGCAAATAGCGGAGGTCTAGTAATTTTGAAAATCAAATGTGTCAATCTTAGTTAGAAGGAAGCGTCCCACCTGGTCAAGAAGTATTAATTGTTGGGTATTCTTATCTTCCAAGTTTCCAATTAAGTTCTAGGTTAGTTTGAACATTTCATCTTGGTATTGAATCACTAGAAGCAAAATGTATTTAATGCACTTTTATCTTGTCCAAGACGGCTTGACTTGCTTGCTTCTTCTTCCAATGGGTGTATAGTCCTTTTCTTGGCCTCCAAGATCTCCTACTTAGTTTAGTGTTATTGCTAGGTGGCTAGGCTAGGCTAGGCAATAGGGACACATATTTCTTGACGCACGGACCCCTAAAGTGCCATAACTTGACACAAATAGACACTTAAGTGCCATAACTTACGAAAGTGACACTTAAGTGCCAAAATCGAAGCAAAATGGATCACTTAAGTGACAATCCAACCAAAATACTAACGTGTCAATCTTCCAACAAAACAAGTGCAAAACGGCATCATTTTGGTGCTGACGTAGTAAAAAATTAATATAAAAATTAAATTTATTAAATTTATTAAAACATTTATAAAAAATTTAAAAATTTAAAAATTTAAAAAAAAATTAAAAAAATTTTTAAAAAAAAAAAAAAATAAGAGAGGTGGTCGCCGCCGCTGGCAAGGGCTAGCGACGAAGTTGGGAGGGTCGGTGAGGGCCCGCGACCCTCGCCCCGATCTAGGGTGAGGGCCCGCGACCCTTGCCCCAATCTAGGGTGAGGGCTCAACCCTCAACCATCAGCCTGCCTTCCTCCTCCTCCTCGGTTTTTAATATAAATTATTATTATTATTATTATTATTATTATTATTATTATTATTATTATTATTATTATTATTATTATTATTATGTTTTAAATTTAATTTAATTAATTTTTATATTATATTAAAGTTCAAATTATACCAAAACGATGTCGTTTTGACCAATTTAAGGACACTTGGCCAACTATAGAAATGATGTCATTTTGGGTGAATTAGAGCTAAGTCAACTCTCTGGCGAGCTACCTTAGCAAGAAATATTAATATTTAATTGTCACGTATGATTTCCGACCGGCTTCGCCAGAGGTGGCACTCAAGTGTCCCACTTTTCTTAAAATGTGGCACTTAAGTGTTACTTTCATAAGTTATAATAGTTAAGTGTCCCTTTGTGCCAGGTTATGGCACTTGAAGCGATTTTTTGCCCATATTTCTTAGGTGTTGTTTGGTAACCATCCCAATAGTGATTAATTCTGATGTTTTGTTTTCGGGAGTAGTTTAGGAACAGAATCACGTTTGGTAAAATTTTTATTTTCGGGAACAAATTTGGAATAGAATCAAGAATTAAAAAAAAAACTAAATTAATTCTTGTTCCGGGAACAAATTTGAGAATCAAGTCTTCCATTTTCTTTTCTTCATCTTCTCTTTTATTTTTCTTCATCTACCACAATCCCACGATTGCCATCCGCCGTTGCCGTTTACCATTCACCGTCCGCTGTCACTGACAATCAATCTGGCAAGCTCGCTAGGCTAGGGCGTGGTCCGACAAGCTCGCGGAACACAAGCCAAGCCATCGATGAGGCGGGCCTCGCTAGGGCTAGGCAAGGCCCCTAGCCACCAGTGAGGTCAAGCCTCGGCGGGGCTAGGCAAGCCTCACCGGTGGCCAGGAGAGCCTCGCCTAGCTACCAGCGAGGCTTGGCCAACGAGGGTTGGCCTCACCAAGAGCCGGCGACACTCTGGTGAGGTCGTCAGCCCTTGTCTAGTCGGTCGGCCAAAAGAAGAAGAATAGGAGAAAAAAGAAAAAAAAAAGGAAAAACTATAAAAATTATTTAAAAATTAAAAGAATTTGATTTGGAATAGAATCAATGAGCACGGTACCAAATGCAATTCTATTTCAAAATTAGAAATTTTGGACAGTTATCAAATGGCTTAAAATGCTTAGAATCTGTTCCCAGGAACAAAATCGTTACCAAATGCGCCCTTAGTAGCCCACACTTCATTGAATATATTCGCACTGTTCACATTTGTTCACACTTAGTTTCTAAGACCTAAGTGTGAACCCTCCTAATTAGGCCTAGGTGTCCCCCTCATTAATGAGCCAAAGTCCAAGTTTCAAACTTGTTTTCCAAAGCAAGAGCCTATCACGTCAAGTGTCCACCCTCAGTCAACATACATTTAATAACTACGTGACAAAGACGTTAAATGCGACTTAGCAAATATCTAAGATTTGAATGCCTTATCATTGGATAGGGATTAATCGAGTTTAACCGTGATCGATAACCTTATTTGGCCTGAGATTCATGCATAAGCCATGTCCAAACAAAGTCAAACACAACCTGGTTTGATTGGCTAAATCGAGCTCCAGCTCCCCTTTATCGAGAAAAATGATCAATTCTCTAACCAGTTCATGGGCTAGTCCATGGGTCAATACTACTTGGCCAATCTTGTAGTCAATCCTTGGGCCAGTCAACCAATCCCGTAGCCGGTTTTGTGACTAGTCCAAGGTTCTACACCATAAGTATTGGTCAGTCCGAAATTGAACCATGTTAAGTTCATTCGATCCATGGTCGATTATCAATTGTCATGTAATCGTGTGAGATCGCTCGATTCATTCTGACTCACGGTCGTCTTGGATTGACTCATGGTCGTCCGTGGCCTATACAATGACTGGGCAAAATCATCCGCTACCAGTGCATTAACCAGGCGAAATCGAGCTATGATCGTTCACTGATCCATGATGCTACATGATCGTCCCACGACTAATCATTATAGTCAAATAATCCTTCCATGGTCAAATACCCTAAACCGGACCTTAGGTTGTTGATCCTTGAATGACCAAGCCAAGTCTCGCCATTAACGTTCTGGGCTTTGGCCTACTAGGGGTACGAATGATAACCATTATGGCCAGAAATTGATTTATGGAAAAGAAATAGATGTTTCTATTTCTATTTCTAAATGATTTCTAAGAAAAATACCAGTTTGATAACGACACAAAATTTCTACTTTAAAAATAGAAATTTATTTGATAACGACACGAAATTTCTCCCTTTCCGATAGTGGTGACTAGCGGATGGCGGCGGCGGCGGTTGGCAACAAGCGATCGATGGCCGGTGAATGGCGGCGGCAACCATCGGTGGCCAATGGTCGACGGCAACGGATGGACGACCGGTTCGTAGTAAGGACGAACAATGAAAAGAATTTTTTTTTCTCATTTATGTTCCAGAAATAGAAAAGTAGAAAATTTATAATTCTGATTTCTATTCCAAACCTATTTCTGGAATAAAAATCTATTTCAGAAATAAAAAAAGCCAAATAATTTTATCAAACGGATTTCTATTCCGAAACAAGTCTTGAATAAAAAAATTGTTTCTGAAACATAAATTCTAGTTTGTCATGCACCCCCTAGTTGGCCAAAATTAGGGTCAAAATCAAGGATATTACATAAATTAAGAGAGCTGATACATATTTTCATGGAAATTTCTCTTTTCGAAAAAATTGATTTTTATGGAAGTAAATACTAAAATAAAAATTTTACCAAAAAAATTGAGACATAATGCTTTTGATACACATGGGGCACCCACAATATACTAAAGTAAAAAATAAGAAATGCCTAATTATGGCAATTAAATCCAAAATAAAAATAAAAATAAACAAATAAAATAAGGAAGGAGGCCACCGTAATAAATTGCAATTACATGATTGAGAATAATTTTGTCTTTTTAGGCTCCGTTCGTTTCACAAAAAATAACTCCAAGAAAATGTTTTTCAAATTTGCTGACATTTCTTTCACAGAAAATTAATTAGTTAGAAAAAAAAATATTTTCCATGAAGGGAAAAAAAATCCTCTAAAATTGGAGAAAATGTTTTCCATTTTTTAGAAAGAGGAAAACATTTTCCATACCTTCTTTCACCTCACTTTCATTCATCAAATACATTTTTTTTTTTGAAAAATCAATTTTTAATATTTTTTCTTTTGTTCTTTTTTTTTTTCTTTTCCTTCTTTCTTTTTTATTTTCTTCTTCATTGGTTGGTCATCGGCCATGGCAACAGCTGAGGACTGACCATGGGCGAGCTGGAGCCTCGCCACAAGCCAGTGGCTTGAGCTTGCTAGATTCCGACAGGGTCAAGCCTAGCCGGCTTGTGGCAAAGCCAAGCTCGCCCGACACAAGCGAGCTCAAGCCTTGCTAGATCGCACAACTTAGGTGGAGCTTGAGCCTTGCCAAAGGTTGCCAATCGTCAGCAAGGCCCTGACGACCTAGGTGAGGCTTGAAAGAGCTAGGGCCTCACCAAATCCAACCACCTAGGCGGGGCTTGAGCCTTGGTTGAGGTCGTCGAATGTTGGCGAGTATCTAGCGACTTCCAACAAAGCTCAAGCCTTGTCCACGTGGTCGAATCTGGCCAGCTCAAGCTCACTGGCGTCGAGCAAGCTTGGCCTCACTAGCTTATAGCAAGGCTCCAACTCGCTAGTGGCCAATGGCGCCTCTTGCCATGGTCGATGACCCGCCAATGAAGAAGGAAAAAAAAAAAGGAGAGAAAGAAAAAGAAAACAAGAAAACGAAAAAGGAAAAAAAAGAAAAATAATTAAAAATTGATTTTTAAAAGTATATAAAATAATAATAATAATAATATATAAAATAATAATAATAATAATAATAATAATAATAATAATAATAATAATAATAATAATAATAATAATAATAATAATCATTTATTGAAAGGGGGTGCATAGAGGAAAAGATTTTCCTTATCAAACAGTCAAAAATATTTTCCAGTACATTTTTAGGTTTCAGCTGCACAACGGAAAATACAGTTATTTTTCCGAAAAATGGTTTCCTGGAAAATATTTTCTAAAAAGTCATATTTTTAGGAAATAAACGGAGTCTTTATGAAGGTGGGATGGCCTCGTGGGTGGGTTTTGGGATGATTGAAGTTATAGGTAGGTTTAATAGAGTAAAAAAAAAAAAAAAAAAAGCTTCAAAGATCACGAAATAGTCAATTTGGGAGAACGTGAAGATGGAATACATGGAGAACAGTCGTCCAACATTGCTTACCTAGAGAACTTTTCAAACTTGTATCCCCTATAAAATCAAGGTTTGTAATGAGAAAAGGTTGCTCCTAGAGTCCTTTTTTTCATATTTTTATTCATTTTATCTCAAATACATAAGAAAAACAAAATAATTAAAGAAAAATCTTTTCTAAAACCATACCAAGGCGGTAGATTCCCGGGGTGGGGCAGAGCAAGACTAATGCCATCCCCTCCCCACCTCGCCTCCTGACTTGCCTTGTGCCCTACTTAATGCCCCGCAAGGCAATTTTTGCGAGGAAAATTTGCCCCAATCTAGAGGGATTCCTCACCTCCCGTGCCCCTCCCTAGATACTTCCCTTGCAAAGGGGAATATTTCAAAGAAGGAATCTGTTGATCGATGTAATTTTTTAGTATAAGAGTATTGTGGTGTAATACCACAGTCCCGAAGGCAACCTTGATAATTTAATACTGCAGAAGAGACCAAGAGTAAATGTGAGTGATGTAGTTGTTGCGGTCCTCCCATGTGACAAGCAAGCGGAGATTCGGTTTTAGATACGTTAGCATAGAAGAACATCTGGATTAAGGGAGAGTACGATTAACAAAGGAAGCTCACACATGGAGAGGGATATTGTTGAGGTGCATACGTGAGTTGCGGAGAGAAATCTCTTATTGGAGATTTGACATGGATTGGATCAAATATCTAGCGTCGACTAGACATGTTAATGACCTTGCATTTGGATTCTCCTTTCGATGATATGCCTAGGGCAAATGTATCAAACCGTAAATGCACATCCCAACCAATGGCGAAACAACTCATGTGTTGGCCCCGACTCATTTTCATCTCTTTGTTTGGTTGGACACATTGTAATCAAGTTCCAAGCACATCAAGTGTCAAAACTTGGCACGAGAAGATATTAAGTACCAGAAGTTCAGAAATATATACTTAAGTACCAAAATCGAAACAAAATGGATCAGTTAAATACTAACAACGAAAAATTCTAGCCAAACTACCAATGTGGTATTTTTCTGACAAGATAAGTGCAAAATGACGTCATTTTGCCTCAAATTTTAAAATTAATATAAATATTAATTGAATTAAACATAAAACTAAATAATAATAATTATAAAAAAAAGAAGGAAGAAGAAGGAGATTGCAAAAGCGATTGGCGAGGGCTATGCAAGCTCTCGTAGCTACCTCCCCACCGTGGCCGGCCTTCCTAGTGATGTCGAGGGCTTCTTCTTTCTTTTTTTTAAAAACTATTATTTTAATTTAATTAAATGAATATTTATATTAAAATTTAATAAGAGGCAAAACGACATCGTTTTGGCTCTTCTTTACTAACTGAGCTTTTTGACGAACCACGTGAGGCAACTTATATTATTAAAAATAAGTCACATCGGATTTTCGGCAACCTTTGCCGAAGTTACCACTTAAATATCTCATTTTTCAAAGAAAGTGATACTTAAATATACCTTTTGGGACTTTTGATACTTAAGTGTCCCTCGTGCCAAGTTTTGACACTCGTACTGTACTTCTACCTAATATAATCATTCGGGTGTATTGTCACGTGGTATTGGACTAAAATACCAACATGCCAAATTAAGGTCATAATTCGTGTTATTGCAAATCATCATAAACTTAGGACAAAACATTCAAAATTTGTTGGAGTCGTGTACAGGTTGTCATTACTAGAGGTGAGCATGGTCCGGGTTGGGCTGGTCCACCCCCTAAACCTAGGACCAACCCGCACAATGTTGGTCCTCAATTTTTGGGACCGAGGACCAACCCTATTAAGCTTGGGACCGAGGACCGGATCGACTCAATAGGCTCAGTCTGATTCCAAGGTCAACCCGGGACCAACCGATAATTTTTTATTTTATTTTTTGTACTCCTTAAAAAAATGATTGAGGACCGAACTGACCCAATGAGTTTGGTCTGGTTTTCAAGTCAACCTAAGACCAACCAATAATTTTTTATTTCATTTTGTGTACTCCTTGAAAGGGCAACCGATGACCGTACCGACCCAATGGGTTCGATGATGAGCGAGGTCAATTAAGAAAGCCAAGTTGTGAGAGTCAAGTGGGGTGAACGTCGAATAGAATGAGCATCGAATATCTAGTGGGGAGCAACAAGCCAAGTGTGCATCGAGCGACAAGCAACACGATTAACCCAAAGCGAGTAAGGTGAGTGTCGAGTGACGAGCGTAGAAGTTGTTTCTTTCGATTTTGGCAAATTCAAAACTAAAAAGACAAATGAGACAGAAGAACGAATACTAGAGGAGGATGCCATGAGAAGTTGTTTATGCCTTTTTGGTCGCCGTAAGGACTCCTCACAAAAATATTTTCATTCTTCGTAAATTATGACTATTGACATTGTAAAAGACATTAGAAATCTAAGTTATTAAATAATAATATAAAATTACTTGAACTCCTCACTTTGAATAACTATTTAATATTATTAACGCTATTTATTTTAAGGTTTTCTATATATAAAAAAATTATAAATAATATATTAAATAATATATATAATCAGGGTTGGTTCGAATTGGACCAACCTAAAACTCTTAGGATCGAGAACCAACTTGCACAGTGCTAGTCCAGAAATTCTAGAACCAAGTACCGACCCAATTTCCCTGGAACTAGACCAAGACCAGCAGGGTTGGGCCGATCCAGGGTCAATCTAGAATTGACCCTGAACCGATGCTCACCCCTAGTCATTAATCACATTCTTTTTCATAAATCACAAACCCACTAGTCTATGATTTGTGAAAAAATACGGGAAATTACTCAAAACACTGCCATGCTTTAACGGTAGTGCACGTTTGTCCCCAAACTTTTAACTATTTACACAATCTCCTCCTCAAATTTCATTTTCTTTTGGCCATTCAAATTGCATTATATTTTCTGTTAGTGTGTGCGATTCAAACAACTTTTAAGGGGTGAAAGTGTTTTCTTTTTTTCTTTTATCTATCTTTAAGGAAATTTCTCTTTTACCATCGGTTTCTATAAAAGGATGAAAAATAAAGAAAATGGAGAAAATATATTGACTAAAATATTAATATCAGAAAAAAATATTACTTATAATATTAAAATCAAATATGGTTAATATTTTAAGAATATATTTGACAACTAATAAGGTATTTTTATAATTAAACATAAATACAATTATGTAAAAGGGAAAAATCCCTTAATAACAAAAAAGGTAAAATTACAAAAATTGGATATACAATATGTGTTTTTAAATGGTGAATTAATGCAAATTGATTGATTAACAAAAACATTTAAAAGTATCACCTTACATTTCGATTAATCATTTCCTGTTATAAATGAGGACATCGTTTTTTTTATATAATTTTTAGAATATAGTCATTTATCAGTCACTCATTACACTAATTAACCCTATAAAGAGCAACCATTTTTTTTTCATTTTACCTTTTTGCTATGGTGGCATTTTTCGTTTTTATTTATTTTGTGTGAATGATTTTATAATATATAGTTAGTAAAGTGGCTATATTTATTGAATTTTAACGAATTTTTATTGTTTAATATTATAAGAGTACTTTATTTTTCTATTATTAGTATTTGCTTGATACATTTTTCTCTCATTTTCAATAGTTTTTCATTTTTTTAAGCAATTTAGGGCAAAGAAAAGATTTCCTTTAAAAAATGAGATGAAAATATATTTACCCATTAAAAGTCATATGGGGAAAAGTCCAGCAATAGTTTTTTATGATTTTCGTACAACATTCACTTGAGTTCCATAACTTTTTCTCACTTAAGTGCCACATCAGAGTAAAATCAATCATTTGAGTGACACTTCTGATCAATCATCCTATGTGGAAATTTTCCATTCGACATGGATTTTTAATGTTTTTATTTTCAAATTTTTTATTTTCATTTTTTGAATTTTCATTTTTTTGTTTTTGAATTTTCCTTTATTTCAAGGCCGGTGAGGATCACTAGTAACCCTTGCCAATTGCAAAGGCATCGCCCAGACTAGGTGTGGCTGCCTCACCCTCAGCCGATGTGGCTGCAAAAGCCTTGGCCTCACCTAAGGCCTTTGTAGCTGAGGGCTAGGCCTTCACAACTAGCTAGGGTTGCCGATGACCCTTGCTGACCTTCGCTAACCTTGAAAAAAGTGCAAAAAAGGAAAATAAAAATACAAAATAGAAAAAATAGAAAATATTACAAAATTATCCACGGCAGTATTGGTGAAGCCATGTAGGATAATTGGCATCCACATCGAATTTCCTAATGAGGCAAATCACTTATAGCACTAGAGTGTTCGACTTTTCAAATTTGCGGCACTTAAGTGAGCGAAAAGAAAGTAATTGTACTCAAGTAAGCATTGTACGAAAGTTATGGCACTTGCATTATTCTTATGCCAAGTCATGTATATGGCACATTCTAATAAAAAAAAATAACGGACGTTTAATGGCATTTATAAAATGAAATTTCAGGAGGCATTATGTGACAGCTGAAAGGTCGGAGGCAAATGTGTGCTACCCCCAAAGTTTAGGGCAACTTTGTGTAACTTCCCCACAAAATGAACATGTTTATAGTAGTTCAATGACTCGAGTTGCTAATGCATTGATATGATATGCCTCAAGAGAAAGAAAATGCTTAGTTACTTTTATAATTGTTCATGAGTTTCGTCCCAACCAAAACATCGTGTACATATACAAAGAGATGAATAAGGAGGAGAGATTTGTAACAGGTACGAGACTCGTATGGTAAGGTCTATGTACAAATAGTAACAATGGTCATTCCTCTTAAATCTTTCTACTCCACGGGAGAAAAAAGGAGAAGAGAATGATGGGACTTTGTAGACCATACATCACAAACAATCACTCGTTAGATCGCACCCGCTACTGAAGGGAGCCTTGGTCTTTCTTGTTGGGCTAATTTAGACGGACTGAAGAACTACAAAAGAGATGCTTACTCCACTCAACGTCCATTCAATTATTTTTGTTCATATATGGCTCAAGCGAGGGTATTAGGGTTTCATTCCGAGAAACTCTTTGAGCATCCGGCTAATCGTCATTGGCCATAGGAGTCCTGTTATCAATCCTTAGAACATTGGACAATCACTGTTGGGATCAGCCCAACCCAAAAAAATACAAGACATTGCAGCTAAGAACATGTGGACATGGTCTCGTTATGAATCCAATAAGCAAACAATGTGAGAAACTTTTAACACTCCTTTTAAAGCGTGCAAACTTGAATGACATAACTTGCGGAATGCGCGTGGAGTTGAAGAACGAGGAACAGATAAATAAGCAATCACACACGCATACTCCAAGATGCGGGCTCATGCGCAACTGTGGTGGCCGAATACTAAGTTTTCTAACGATGAAGGAAAGCATGCTTTAACCCTCAGCAGCCCTAAGTCAAAAAAGCTACTTTCAATTTGGTAGAGACCGATATAGGCATGCCAAGAATATATTATACATAATTTGATTTGATTTGCTATACCACGAGTTTAACTCCTTTCGAGTATTCAATCATACGGAAATTCTTCGTGTTGGGGTCCCACTTTTTTTTATAATAATAAAAAAAAAAAACTAATCATTGAAAGCATGACATGCCACTTAACAAAACCAAGATTCCATATTTCTTAGTGACACTAGCATCGTCCAGAATTCGTTCGTTATGTTTTCTAACCGCTCTTCCACAATCAATTGAGAATCAAATCATTGGTCGAAGGCTCAATCGAATCTCGATATGCTAATTTTGTGAAGCATGTATACATTGTCTTTAAGAGGAAGTTCAGTCCCATCAATATCTTGTTTCTTAATAATTTCTTCATCTAAGGTGTAACTTCTTTATTTCTAGGGATAAGTGCATTTGAAATTTTAAAACTTATTATGAAAGTATTAAATACTAAAAACTTTAAGTCTTAAACTTGTCGTGAAGTGCAATTGAGTATTAAAACTTTCAAAAACTGTATTTGGGTCATAAAACTTGTCAAATTAGTGCAAATAAGTCCTTCCACTAATTATATTTTTTGAAAATTTTAGGACTTGATTACATTTTCGTAATAAATTTTAGAACTTAATTGCACTTTTTGAAAATTTTAGAATTCGATTACAATTTCACAATAAGTTTTTGGACTTGATTGTACTCTTAATAATTTTAAGACTCAATTACACTTTTATAACACTTTCATTACAAGTCTTAGGACCTTAGTGCATTTATCACTTTTCTTTAATGGGAGTGATCAATTCCCAGTCTAGTCCGATGCTACCCCGAAATTGGGAACCAATTGAGTTCAAAGGAGGGAATGCCTCGAACTCCATGAGAGGTGAAAGAGATCCAGAAAAAAGGGGAATATAGTAAGAAAAGAGTAGCTATGAGTGTCATGAGGTGAAAAGGAAAGACTAAAAGAGGAGAGGAGGCGTGCGTGAGACTGAAAGAGGAGAGGAGGCATGCGTGAGACATTTTAAACACAAAATAAATAAATAAAAAGCAATCAGTCATCACCTAAACACCGGTTTCATTTTTAGGAACCGGGAACCAAATCGGCACTTCCAAAAGCCAAACCCAACCAGCTGGCTTGGTTCAATTCGAACGATTTCCGATTTGGTCAATCCATTTCACTCACCCCTAATTTTAAAGAATATCTTTATCTTTACTATGAAGATATTTATAAGTAATTTCTACTATAGGCCACGATATCATGTTTATTAATCTGTTTTATTTAAGTTGCTCTGAACTCTTAATATTAAGTTAACATTATGGTTGGTATAATCTAATAATATACCAATAAGTAGGCTGTCTTTATGCTCGAATGTGTCGGCGCATCATCTTTTAACATGAAATTTATAAAATGATTCGCGCAGAGCGTGGAGCAACGTCTCGTTAAATATATACCCGAAACTGGAGAAACTCTTCTGTATGCACCATGAAAAAGTAAACCTAAATTTGACTATTAAATATCTACAATTACTAAAAAAAGAAAAGGGGCATCTACAATGGAGGCAATTCATTAGTTTTATATCTCTCGGACATTGAATCTGCGTGAGATAACATCCACCCAATGAGCATTTGGTGAGGATGAGGGATGAAGAAGTAAATATTCTCTCCAATCATGCACGCGTTTATCAATGATAGGGGAATTGACAAGGGTTCGACAGATGGGGTGGAGGGGCTGTCGACAGAACGAATATTCACAGATCAAAGAGGCTTTTCACCCTAAATTTTTATTGTGTTTTGAGGAACAATTTGGCAGTAACAAAGGCACACGTGAGAACGAGAGCGGATTATTCTCGACATCATCCCAAAGTCACCGCCCATTCTCTCATCACTGTTTGGCCTCTGACATTTTTGTTTGTGATGGCTATGAAATGTCATTGTTTTAGGGTTTTTGAGAGAGAGAGAGAGATTATCTATCTGCTGGCATCTGTAAAAGTGGTACAGTCTCTGTCTGAGATAGAGATCTTTCTCTTTCGTCTCTCTGGAGAGGGAATATCAAGGAAAGAGAGAAGAAACAACTTGTGATTTTGCAATCTCTCTTTCATGCTGTGATGCCACGATCCGACCTCGCGTTCTTCTTTATCTTTTCGCTGTCTGCTGTGCTGCTGGCCGATGATAAGAAAGATCACAAATCTTTTCTACAACTCGCACATGCTTATATGTCTCTAGGAACTTCTAGGATTCTCCAGTGACAAGAATTACTGTCGGAATTCCGTTGTAATCACGTGCATTTTACTGTAATTTCTATATAAAGAATTGTAACATACAAAATTTTAAAGGTTTGACGATCGCTAAGTGAGATTTGCTTGCATGTTCAATCAATGCCAAAGGATTTTTGAAGCATCATGTTTACCATTCTCTCTTTCTCCCTCTTCTCTCTCTCTCTCTTATGTTTTAACAATCAACTAAAGACACTAACCCCCATTTACTAATCCAACTCCGAAAACATCCATCAACAACCTAAACATATTAATCCTCTGAATATATAGAAGCTTTTACAATCCCTTGAGAAACCATCTTTCAAGAGATTAATAGCGTTGGACCTATAAGATTTTCACTGATTATAAATTATTTAAGCTTTTGTGTATCGTGGCCCTTCGTGATTTGCATAAGTGTTACGAGAAAATGTATCATGTTATCACAATGAGTTATGAGCAAGGAATCAGTCCCCGATGGATCATAGAAGCCCCCTCGATTAGGACATCTAAAATTGTTACTGCTTTGGTATGGAAAGTTTGTAGACCATATATCGACTTTAGCAGGTTGCAACTCGATTTGGTATCCCAATCCAATAAAACGAAGATAATATTAGCAAAGCTAAATGTTTCAAATTATTTGTAAAAGCTATCTAATTAGAAAAGGCAATCTTCTTTACTAATTTCATGTATTTTGCTATAATCGGAGAGAAAATTGGAAGACAAACCTGTCACGCCCCAAACCCTGAGCATGCGAACAACCCGCCGTGGTCATGCAAATGCGACATTCCCAAGTAGTGTCGCCGACTTTATTTTATATGTGCATGCGGAATGTATTATAATCCCCTAACAAGACTTATGGGATAGGAAAACAGAAAACCAGCTCATTCATAAACAAACATACTTTCATAAATATTCATGTCAGAGTTTACATGCATAAAAAATGGATCCGAGTTTATATACATAACAAAAAGGGTCAACCTACAAAAAGGATCAGTCCACCAAAAAGAAGGAACAGTCCTAAGACTACTAGTCGAACTCGTTTGTGGATCCCACTTCTGACTGATCAACCTCCAAAAACGACGGATCCTCCACCCTGCCATCGGGAGCGTCAGCTACGCCCTCACCTAGAATGGCTTCCATCATAACAAGTGGAATATCAAAGCTATCAAGAGGACCAATCTTGAAACCATTGGACCCAAAGTGGAACGACGCCCTATATCTATGAGGCACCCTGACAAGCTTAGCCTCCTGGATCCAAACCGTGGTCCTAATCAGCTCATAGATCCAATGACTATCAGGATCAAGAAAACTATGCACCTGCTCCATAATTTGCACTAGGATACCATATCGCTCTGGGGGTTCCGTCATATACGGCCTTGTAACTTTGGCCCACAATGAGGTAAGATATTGTCTCAACAAGTTCACCCCCCCAAACCCCTATTAGAAAGAAAATACACCAAAAGGTGGCCTAGCCACACAGTACAAAAGACTTACCTCATCTTATTTCCTTCCTACAGGTTAGTACAGTTTATATCACTCAATCACAGTAGTAATAAGAACTTAAACCTTTGGAATACAATCAATTTCACATAATCCACAATCATAGCATGCAATCTCAATTTATTCATTTCCATGCATGCACATAGCCTACTCACAGTTCAGCTATCTACTAGCATATAGCCAGGCATCGTTTCCCCACCTTGGAGCACGGCTTCGTCATTACATTAACAGCATTCCCGAATGAGCATGGGCCCAGAATCAACTGCGACCCACATCCGTTGTATAGGGCATCCCATATAGGGGTAAACCCGGCTCAACAACCTAGGACGATTTCCTCTTAATTATCACACATTAAAATCATACTTGTCCCAGGACACTTTGCATTTCACTAAATGCTTCCAATTAAAATAGTGATCCCAGCCTTTTTTCTTCATATTAAAAATATTCCAGAAATTAATCACGCGTGTGGGGGCACATTAATTTCGAACCAAAAAACCAATATCTCACTTCTTTTTTTCAAACCCCACTATTTAATATAATCATTAAAATCCAAATTTGGTATCAAAACCTGACACCAGGGATTTTATGAATGAAATCCATATTTTCACAATCCATTCTCAATTTATAATATCCAACCATCAATTTCAAAATCTAAATGCACAACAGCAATCAGCGCGAAATTTTGAGAATTTAGGGTCTCGAAATAATTTTCAGAATTTATTAAATAATTAAATTAATTCCGAAAATTAATTAAATAATAATATTTTAATAATTTCGAATAATAATATATTATTAAATTATTAAATAATTTCGAAATATTTATTTAATCCAAAAATACTTCATTAAAGTCAAATTGAGGCTTATTCTAATATAAACCTACTTAGCCTTAATTAAATATACTTTAAACTAAAACACCACCTTAATCTAATCTACTCTTAGGTAAATTAAACTAACCACCTAATAACACTTAACATAAACTAAGCATACCTAAAGTATCATTTGCCCTCTAATCGAGATTTAGTGAGCTAAACTCACCGAAATTGCTTTCTGATGAGTCCCCGGCGAAGACAACGGTGAAGTGGTTGGAAAACCTCCTTAGGGTAGCACCAAAAGAAGACCAGAAGGCGCCTAAAATGGGCCTTGAAGGTCCGGCTAGGGCTGGAACTTCCAGCTGCTGTCCAAGGCTGAACGGTGGTGCGCCGGTCACCGGTTGGGCGCGAAACTGGTGGAGACGGGCGACGGCAACTCGTGCGGGTGGAAGCGGCGACTCTAGCATCCAAGCGGGACCTCCGACGGTGGCTGGCGACGAGGAGCAGTGATTGGACAGAGGAGAGACAACGGCTGGAGGCTCGGGCAAAGGCGGCTTACTGACTGGCAAGCAAGCGCGCAGGTGACGCATGCAAATGGCAGCGGCGGTGACGGTGACGGCACCGGTGACGAACGGGCGAGCGGCAAAGGGGGCGTCAAGCTGTAACGACTCGAGTCTCACTGTATAATATTGTCCGCTTTGGATACTGAATCCTCACGACTTTAAAATGCGTTATACATATTAAAAAGACCCAAGCCTTTATAAACTAGCCTAGCACTCCCCCCCTAAGCGATGTGGGACGGGAGACATGCCCTTAGCCTCACCCGCGTACTGCCAAAACAATCTCAGTCCATCCCTCCGTACTGCCCCGGGTCTGGGTCGTCACATTCTCCCCCTCTTAAGGCACAGCGTCCTCGATGTGGCCCCCACACACGGTCAGGAGTCAACTCTGATAACATTTGTAACAACCCGGGCCCCACTGTATAATATTGTCCGCTTTGGACACTGAGTCCTCACGGCTTTAAAACTCGTTATACAGATTAAAGGAACCCAAACCTTTATAAACTAGCACAGGACTCCCCCCCCCCTAAGCGATGTGGGACGGGAGACATGCCCTTAGCCTCACCCGCGTACTGCCAAGGTGATCTCAGTCCATCTCTCCGTACTGCCTCGGGTCTAGGTCGTCACACGAGCTGCTGGTTTCCATCAATCGCAACTCCCTCTCCCTCCTCCAAAATCAAAAAGAAATCCCAAGGAAGAAGATGGAGGTGATTGGTTTAAGTGAAGTCTCACATTTTTTAGAGTCAATGGGCTCTTGCCACTTGTCAACACTCCATCCACATTGGCCCTACCATGACAGCAAGTGATGTCACACTTCACTCACACCAAGCTTCCACAACAAGCTTCTAATAGGTCCAATTTCTTCCTCCGCCGTGGCATACCAATTTCTAAACTTTGTACAACACATTCTTCAATTCCATTCAATCCACTTCCAATTGAGCCAAGTTGAAGTCCGTAAAAATTAATCCAATGTCACCACCCTTTAATTCACATATTTACTTAACCATACAACCATCTTGAGTCCCCAAAAGTACGACCAAAAGCGGGCTTACCAATTTCCCGAACCAAATTAACCATACTTTGATTATTCTGCCGAAAAACTTGGTTTGCGTGAAAAATCTTCCAAAGATGAGTCAATTTTCCTAAAATAATTTGTGACACAACATGACTTCCAATTTCAGAATTCGATTTCAATTGCACGGTTAATTTCGCTCTGGCACGATACTAACGCATCCTGATCTACCGAGTAGCTTTTAGAAATTTTCATGCATTTGACCTATGGTTGATCATTTTCAAGCCACAATATACATCTTTGACACATTTGTGACTCTCGGTTGTCATGGTAATCTCAAGGTTTTAAATACAAACACAGAGTACCTAAACGACAGAAAAGCCGGTCCAGTACCGATCGACAAAAATTGTGCGATCTGATGGAATCACCCACACTCGATCACATGCCTCTATTGAGTCGACCTATCTCCAGTCTCTAATCGATTTTTAATTGTACCATAATGACCCTTGCAGTTTAGCTCAGTCAAAAGGTCGCTTCCTAATCAAATTCTCAAGTCTGATGCATTAGAATCTCTTAACGGCTTCACCTAATAGACTATTTTTCACATGAGTGACCAACTCAAGGAAATGAGCTATATGTGCGAAGATGAAATGCCCGTCTCATTTTATTAAAAACAAAATTAGAAAAATCGGGATGTCACAAAATCATCTATTCTTTATGAATTCTACACATCGCTATAATATAGATCTGAGCAAGTTTTTAAAAGGTTCAAGAGAGAAGAAATGAATGGAAAGAACTTCCAAGAGGTAGGACTCCCCAAAGTCGCCTGTCATATTCCCTAATAGGTAGGGTAGAAAAAATCTACCCATAAATGGAGGAGGCCTTCGGTGGTGAAGGTAAACACCACATCATGTTTTTGGGGTATGCTACCGCCAGGTAACATGGTATAGTAGTCTTGTGTGCCTAGAGCTCGCAAGGGCTCCTGCTAGGTTGGCATGTGCTTCACACAAGTCTTGTAACGGACTGCCAACCTAGTACCCCTTGGTTACAAGACTAGTGTAAAAATCTTTATGAATTGTGCACATCGCTATAGAAGACGCAATATTCCTATTTCCCAAGTGAAAGTAGGATGATAAGAGCTATCACTTCAAGATCTTCAAGTATGTAATTGTTTCTTCTTATTTAGAATGAACTCGGACAATAGGATAAGACTTGAGATAAGCGCCAATGCACTATAAATGTGATGAATCCAACTGTCTTTATTTGATAAGAATCAATCCAAGCGTTTTCAAGATTCCACCGCAGAATGAAAGAAGGCATATCTTAATCCACCATATCAAAATGTTCGTCCTAAGCCAAAGTAGACATATAAACCCATGAAACTAAAGCATCTAGGAAAGATTTTAGGTCCTTTTTATTTCATGGCTACTACTAATTAAGTGATAATTAATAGGAGGAAAATTTTAGCAGGTGATGTATCAAAAGATATGCACATCCAATTTTGTATAAATTTAATAATATACTTGGATTTTACTTAAGTTATACATGGCAAGAATGAAATCAATTGAAATTAAACGTCCGTTACCAAGAAAGCTTATATGAGTGACACGATTAAGGTGTTACAAGATCAACATAGATGGAATGTACGCGCCTGGTTCGCTGAAGAACTCCATTGCCTGCATTTGCCGAGATTCGGGTGGGAGGCTGTTGGGAGGAGTCGCTGAATCGGTCAGAGCTTCCTCTCCCTTGATGGCTGAAACCCTAGCCTTATGGGAAGCCCTCAACTACTTCTTTTCTAATTTTGAGTCAGACAACTTGCAACTAGTCAAAGCCATGAATAGTTCCCAACAGTTGAGTTGGGAGACTCGACCTCTTGTCAGCAAGTGTAAGGAAAGAATGAGAGCCTTCTCAAATATTCAAATAGTACACTGCTTTAGAGAGGCCAACCATGTTGCAGATTGGATAGCCTAAGCCCACAAGAAAAATTACTTATCTCTAAATTAGGTCTTGTCCCCTCATCAAACTCTGTTCGACCTTTTATGTAATGATGTCAATTTACCAAGCCTCTCATATTTTGCTTAGTTAATGAAATATTTCCACTTTCGACCCCAAAAAAAATGTGTCCCGATCTGATGAAGGGTATTATCAGGTCATGAGAGAATATTTCTTATTTCACGTCCGTGCGCATTGAACTCACCCGGTACTTTTTTCATGAATTTAACAAGCCACGTCAATAGAACCGTATAAATTCAATATACTTTTTTTTCCGTAATTGGTTCACTTTTGACTTTTCATTGCCTCAAATTGTGTAAATAATCCCAAGCAAACAACAAGATAAAAATAACATTGAAGGACCCACTTTATTCTTTATAAAAGGCCAAAAGAACAAGAACTTACAAAATGACCCTTGGCCTACCAATTGGGTCGTTTATGAAGCTACTGTACCCTATGATTTTAGGGTGGAATGGCCTTTTTTGCAGGGCGTACATACGTGGCAGCTTGAAAGACTCAAACAAATTGACATAAAAAAACAAAAATGCAAGAAGATTCGAAATGGTGACGACTGATGAAAAGTCGAATTGTGAAAGTGAAGTGACCTTTCGGATTTGGATCGCTGTGCCTTTTGATTTTGTAGGGCCAGAAAAGCAGTCTAGAACATGGGGTACGCGCGAGAATAATGTCAATTGAAAAAAGGTGTATAGAAGTTTGGATAAATGATTGTGTAAATAGTTCTTACCAGATTAAATTTGGTTGATATTCATTATATATTTGGATTTGTGGAATCTTTACCTGGCTAGTTGATGCTAATTGTTTGTTTAACAGACTTATTTGATATAACACTATAGTTAATTATTCCTTATGCCTGACATTCTCCTAATCATACAAATCAAAGGGGAATTTCGATCTAGAATTTGTTGTTAGTGATAGAGTTTGGGAGAACTTTTTATGCTAAGGACATAGTATGGACATCTAATTAGTCTATTTTGAGATGATCAGACACTGTTTAATCCAAGAAAAAGTTTTGTGATGCCTTTGACTAGGTCTAAGTTCGATGAATTAATTTTCAACTAGACTTGGTAGCATGAGTGTATGAGGACTCCTAAGTGAAGTTCAAGAACATATAAGGACATAATGAATTTGAGTACGTAATCAATTTCTCCAGAGGTTCAATTTATTAGAGAAATATTATATATTTAATATTTGTAGAAACGTTTCACGTAAAGATTCAAGGGATGGTGAAGGCTTTAAACCCAAAGAACTAGATAGTTGTGTGGTATGATAGTGAACAACTTAAGCACGTATGAGTCGAAAAATAGTCAACACTTATGATGGATAAAGAAAATCCGAAAATGAGTAATGATAAAGCATGAGGAATTAAACTTCAAATCTCTTGGCTAATGTAGAAAACTATATAACCTTTTAGCGCTGCTTGCTTGAAAAATCATATTTAGAAGAGATGACGGAAAGAAGAGTTGGCTGAAAACGAGAAACGAATAATCGAATACAAGCTTTTCTAGCTACAAGTTGACTCACACCGCATTCAAGCAAGCGTTTGGCCAAATGATCCGAATATATTAAGCTGAAAAATAGAGCCGTGATTAGTTGTCCAAGCTCTTTTGGCCTAAAAAAAGGCCTTGTAAAAGCTTTGCATCAAACTTAATTTAAGCTGTTCCTTGACTTTTCAAAGTAGTTAGATACACTAGTAAAGCCAACATATGGTCCCAAAGTTTGACAGTGATCATATGCGAGTTCAAATCCAAGGCAGTTAACAATCACATGATGAGTTGTACCTCCTTAGTTAAGACAAAGCCACACATTTCGACTTTCCAAAGTCACTAACGCTGTAGGCAGAATCTTGTTCTTTATTAGGACATAAGGTTCGGGAAAAAGATGGAGGGTAGAGACTGATGTGATCTGGTTGGTGTTCATGTCCTAAAGGAGTACTTGTTTTTACCACGTTGTTCTTCTTTTCATCTTATGTATACCTTGCGCACGATCACCAGGTCTTTCTCAATTCTCTTTTTCGAACACAGAATCAGAATCTTCAGAGAGAGAAAGAGGGGTCCCCAAGTGGATAAACCCTAGTTTCATCCTCCAACTCAGCAGATGCCTCCAAGATAAAGACACGCAGAAAAATTCCCATGGTTGAAAAGAACTTGTTTCAACAATGAGTTAAAAGAAATAAATAAATAAATAAATAAATAAATGAGGGATAAAGTACATTTTGGTATCCATGAATTGATTAGTAAATAGTTCCAAATTATAAACCCTAGCTAGTGTTGACAAGATAATGGGGGAGATGGGTTTAATTGCTAAAGGATGGAAGAAATACTCGGTTTAAAAATAAAATTGCCCGTAAAATGGAGGATAGTCATACAAATATCAAAAGCCATGAAAATATGAAAATAAAGGATATAGTAGATATAACGTGAAGCCGTACAAAGGACGCGTTGCCTCTGTTACGTATGGAAAGAATCTTATTTATTTGTATGCAGCCTCTGTTCTCCAGTGCAAATGCAACAGTCCTTATCCACGTTGCAATGATCAAGAGTTCCTCTGTTACGTATGGAAAGAATCTTATTCATTTGTATGCAGCCTCTGTTCTCCAGTGCAAATGCAACAGTCCTTATCCACGTTGCAATGATCAAGAGTTCCCTAAGAATCCTTGTGAAAATAGCCAAATATCTAAAGAAAAATTCTCTCTCTCTCTCTCTCTCTCGTATGCAAGTCCAAAGCCCTACGATGAAACATCTATATAAGCACGTCCCTCATGAAGCCTTAAGCAATCGACACAACACAAGAAATCCTAATATCACATTCCAACCTTCAAGAGCTCACTTTGCTCTCTCTTTGAGCTAATTACCACTTTCTGGAATTCACTTTAGTCGACGTTCTAGGAGTTCCTGACATCTCGAAGCTTTTTTCTCAATGGAGGATCTGGTGGCGAAGACGATCTACGAGAAGCCTGTGGTGATCTTAATCAAGTCGCTTCTTTACGAAATGGGGGGAACCCAACGGCCCACAACCTAGACGAGATTCCGAGAGGCAAGGAGATCGAGCAGGCCCTCGTGAGACGCGGGTGCAGCCCAGCGGTCCCCGCCGTGTTCATCCGCGGCCAGCTTTTCGGTAGGGACAGTTGTGGCTGATGCTGGTTAGGGTTTTGGGAAGTGGGTCTTAAGGTTTCTAGCTGGGTGGATTGGCATGAAAAAGGATAACAAGATGTGGGATGTTGTGTATGGTATATATAGAAGTGGGAGTGTTAAAAGATGTACATATGAAAATAGATTTTAAAGAGTTGTTGTGGCGAAAACTCATGATAGACCTCGGTGCATGGGCCTCGTTAGTCAGTCCTCGCGTTCGGGTCCTCAAGGCCGAGCTTGAGACCCCCGTGTCCCTCCCCAAATCTCCAGTGGTTAAGCCTAGGACACTGACTCCTGCGTTGAGACCCTAGCGGCCAAGTTCGGATCCGGTTGCTTGGGATTGGGACCCCGATGGTCAGGTTCAGGTCCCTAAAGGCTGAGTCTAGGATCTTGACGTCTGTGCTTGGATCTCTAGCAATCGGGTCCAAGTCTCCAAGAACCCGAACTTAGGACTTGAGGTTGTACTCCAATTTTTTTTTCAAACGTCTATTTCATAATTTACTTGTAATATTTAAGAAAATGACCTTCAAAATACAACGAAACAATTAGAAAATGAGTCATCTTTTTCCTGAAAATAAGTTCTTTTGCAAATACTTTCCAGCAAAATTCATCTGAGACAGAGCCTAAATATTCTTCATACACATGACCATTTTAATATTGTACCAAATGAGGAAAATTCTTCCGACGTGGCGTGGTGGCTGTACGTAAAATTGAAGCAACACAAAGTGAAGAATAAGATAACTTTTGTCTCGTTTTTCCAAAAGAAAGAATATATCCAATCAGTGGTTTGACATTGCATTTGATCTTTTTATTAAGTTAATACCATGCAAAGGCATTGTAATAGCTGCGGAATTTCAACGTGATACCAATCCAAAGATAATAGGGATCATCCATGCACTACGTAATTATGAATCTTCAGCCGCAGCGTCCACTTTTCCAAATATCAACGTGTCGCGAAGAAAGGGTTATGACAACTTATATGCCTCATTTAGTTTTTAGCCGACCCTAATAAATTAGTGGCAAATCATCATTTAAAATTTTCATAAGGTTGATTGAAACTAAAATCAAATAATATCCCAATGTTGAGGTAAAATTTTGGGAAAATCCAAGCCATTTAAGGAGCATTGATCCCAACTCGGCATTACCTCTAAATCCATCCTTTTCCTCGATGAAAACGAGGGTTGCAACACAACGTAGGTCCACATTTTTTATTATTATTAAAAAGGCTAATTAACGCTATAAGAAAGAAAAATGATCAAATAACGTCCTCCTCTTTTTCTCTTAAATGGACATTTTCAATCTATCCGTTGGAAGTTTGTTTGTAAAATAAACAAAGTGTGTTCTTCCTTATCCTACATGGGAAAGTTAGGAGAAAATAGGTCAATTTATAAATGTGAGCCTTCTTTAATGTGTTTAAAGAAAAGGTTTGGTGTGGGCTAAACCCTACAATACCCACATGCGGGTGCGCGAATGGTTGCGTGATTTTGGCGTACTTAGCAATGTGTTAAACTTTTAATAATCCTTTTAAAACGTGCAAACTTGAATGACATGGTTTTTGGAATGCGTGTGAAGTTGAAGAACGAGGAACAAATAAATAAGGGTTTGTTTGGCAAGTTGCCAAATAATACTTGTTTCTTTTCTTTTGTTCCTGGGAGTAAATTTGGAATAGAAATGTGTTTAGTAAAATTTTTGTTCTTAGGAACAAATTTCTATTTTTTGGTTCCTAGAAGTAGATTTGGAACAGAATTGAGAATCAAAAAAGTTGATTCTTTGTTCCCAGGAACAATTCTAGAATCAAGTCAACCTATTTTTTCTTTTTCCTCTTCTTTTTTCTTGTTCTTCTTCCCTCTCCCTTGTTCTTCAAGTGTAGTTGCCACTGCCATTGCCGTCCACCACTGTCCACTGCCGCCGGTCGCCGGCGAGCTCGCCAAGTGAGGGTGAGGTCCAGCGAGCTCGCCAGAGGCTCGCCCAGCCACCAGTGAGGCTCAACCTTGCCTAGATCTGGTGAGGCTAAGTTCACCTAGCCAATGAGGCTCGACCTTGCCGAGACACCGCGAGGTTGGCGTCACCTAGCCAAGGCAAGGCCAACCTCGTGGTGGCCCGACGAGGTCAAGCCCCGCCAACGGCTAGGCGAGCTCGACCTCGCCAGATCTGGGCAAGGCCACTCACCTAGCCAAGGCTTGGCCGAGCCTCGCCCAGCTACAGGCGATGCTCTAGTGAGGTCGCTCTCGTCTACCCAGTCACTGATCATCCCCAAGCTCGCCCAGCCACTGACGGGACTCGACCTTGCTGGGGCACCACGAGGTCAGCGTCACCTGGCCAATGCAAGGCTGACCTCGCGATGGCCCCGCGAGGTCAAGCCCCATCGACAGCTAGGCGAGCTCGACCTCGCCAAATCTGGGCAAGGCCACTCGCCTAGCCAAAGCTCGATCGAGCCTCGCCCAACTACAGGCGACGCTCCGGTGAGGTCGCCCTCAATCTGGCTAACCTCGCGGTGGCCTGGCGAGGTCAAGCCCCACCGACAACTAGGCAAGCTTGACCCCGCCAGATCTGGGCGAGGCCGCTCGCCTAGCCAAGGCTTGGCCGAGCCTCGCCCAATTACAGGCAATGCTCCGGTGAGGTCGCCCTCGATCTAGCTTACCTCGCGGTGGCCCAGCAAGGTCAAGCCCCACCGACGGCTAGGTGAGCTCGACCTCGCCAGATCTAGGTGAGGCCTTTTGCTTTAGCCAAGGCTCGGCCGAGCCTCACCCAGTTGCAGACGACGCTCTTGTGAGGTCACCCTCGTTTGATCAGTCACTAGTCATCCCAAGGCCGGCGACCAGCCAAGAAGAAGAACAAGAAGAAGGTAATATTTTTATTACTTAGTAAATATATAATTGATCAATAGAATTTTAGAAAAGAAAAAGAAGAAGAAGTTAATATTTTTATTACTTAGTATATATATAATTAATCAATAGAATTTCTATGATTTGATAGAATTTTAAAATGGAATAGAATTCTAAATTCAAATTCTTTTGAAATTGAAAATATAATAAAATATAATATGATTTCTTTACTCATAAGAAGATAGTTATATCGGTGAGTGGTTCATGACAATTCAATATCAAATTTACACTCATCTAAAAAGGTAATTGAAAAATAATTGGAATAGAAATTTTATGCAATTACGAAATGCATTTCTATTATTTTTCTATTCCAGAATCAGAAATTTTGTGCAGTTACTAAACGCGTTCTTTTGCTCAGAAATTGTTCCTGGAATAGAATAAAAAAGAATTATTTCTAATCAGAAATTGTTCCCAGAAACATAATGGTTATCAAACGCGCCTTAAGCAACCACACAAACATACTACAAGATGCAAGCTCATGCGCAACTGTGATGGCCGGAAGTTTTCTACGAAGAAGACAAGTATGCTTAAACCCTCAGCAATCCTAAGTCAAAAAAGCTACTTTCAATTTGGTAGAGACCGATATAGGCGTGCAAATAATATGTTCTACCTAATTTGATTTGCTAAAGTATTGAGCATTCAATCATACGGAAATTCTTCGTGTTGGGGTCCCACCTTTTTTTTTAATACTAATCATTGAAAGCATGACATGCCATTTAATAAAACCAAAATCCCAGACTTCTTAGTGACACTAGCATCGTTGAGAATTCGTTCGTTATGTTTTCAAACCGCTCTTCCACAATCAATTCAGAATCAAATCAATGGTAGACAAAAGGAATTACACGTGGCTCAATCGAATCTCGATATACTAATTGTGTGAAACATGTTTACATTGTATTTAGGAGGAAGTTCAGTCCCATCAATATCTTATTTCTTAGTAATTTCTTCATTTAAATTGTAACTTCTTTATTTTTAAGGTTAAGTGCATTCGAAATTTTAAAATTTATCATAAAAGTATTAAATACTAATATTTTTAAGTCCTAAACTTGTCACGAAATGCGATTAAATCTTAAAACTTTCAAAAGCGCATTCAAGCCCTAAAAATTATCAAATTTATGCAAATAAGTCCTTCCATTTATTGTAGTTTTGAAAACTGTAAGACTCAATTACACTTTCGTGATAAGTTTTAGAAATTGATTGCTTTTTTTGAAAATTATAGGATTCGATTGCAATTTTATGATAAGTCTTAAGATTTAATTGTACTTTTAATAGTTTTATGACCCAATTGTACTTTCATGACAAACCTTAGGACTTATAATACATTAATCCCTAGTTCAAATGAGAGAATGCCTCGAATTCCATAAGAGGTGAAGGAGATCTAGAGAAAGGGAAAGCAACAAGAAAAAGTAGGCGTGAGTGTTGTGAGGCGAAAAGGAAAGACTAAAAGAGAAGGGGAGGTGTCCATAAGACATTTAAAAAATAAATAAATAAATAAATAAATAAATAAAATTGTTTGGGTGGTTCAATTCTTCCCTTGGAATCGAGAACCAGGCTGCCTAGACACCGGTTTCATTTTTAGGAACTGGGAACCTAACCAGCACTTCGGGAAATCGAACCCAACTAGCCAGCTTGGTCTGATCCAAACAGTTTCTGATTTGGTCGGTCTATCTTGCTCATCCCTACTTTTAAAGAATATTTTTATCTTTCTAGATATTTATAAATTATTTTTACTATAGGCCATGATATCATATTTATAAATCTGTTTTGTTTAAGTTGCTCTAAACTCTTAATATTAAGTTAACTGTATAGTTGGTATAATCTAATAATATGCCGATAAGTAGGTTGTCTTTATGCTCGAATGTCTCTGCGCATCATCTTTTATCAGATAATTTATCGAATGATTCGCACAGCGTGGAGCAACGTCTAGTTAAATGTATACCCGAAACCGGAGAAACTCTCCTTTATGCACCATGAAAATGTAGACCTAAATTTGACTATTAAATATCTACAATTACTAAAAAAAGAAAAGTGGCATTTAAAATGGAGGCAATACATTAGCTTTACATCTCTCGGACATTGAATCTGCATGAGATAACATCCACCCAATGAAAATTTAGTGGGGATGAGTGATGGAGAAGTAAATATTCTTTCCAATCATGCACGTGTTTATCAATGATAGAGGAATTGACAAGGGTTCGACAGATGGGGTGGGGGGGCTGTCGACAGAACGAATATTCACAGATCAAAGAGGCTTTTCACCTTAAATTTTTATTGTGTTTTGAGGAACAATTCGACAGTACAAAAGGCACGGGTGAGAACGAGAGCGAATTATCCTCAACATCATCCCAAAGTCACCGCCCATTCTCTCATCATTGTTTGGCCTCTGATATTTTTGTTTGTGAAGGCTCTGAAATGTCATCTTTTTAGGGTTTCTGAGAGAGAGAGGTTATCTATCTGCTGGCATCTGTAAAAGTCGTAGAGTCTCTGTCTGAGATAGAGATCTTTTTTTCTCTTTCGTCTCTCTGGAGAGGGAATGTCAAGGAAAGAGAGGAGAACCAACTTGTGATTTTGAGATCTCTCTCTCTCTCTCTCTCTCTCTCTCATGCCGTGATGCCAGGATCCGACCTCGCATTCTTCTTTATCTTTTTGCTGTCTGCTGTTCTGCTGGCTGATGATAAGAAAGATCACATTCTGTTCTGCAACTCGCGCGTGCTTATGTCTCTAGGAACTTATAGGATTCTCCGGTGACAAGATCTCCCGTCGTAATTTTATTATAATCACGTGCATTTTATTGTAATTTCTCTATAAAGAATTGTAACATACAAAAATTTAAAGGATTGATCATCGCCAAGTCAGATTTACTCTCATTTTCATTCGATGCCAAAGGATTTTTAGAAACATAATGTTTACCATTCCCTCCCCCCCCTTCCTTTTTCGTCACGTTTTAACAATCAATCAATGACACTAATCCCCATTTACTAATCCAGCTTCGAAAGCATCCACCAACAACCTAAACATATTAATCCTTTTAACATATAGAAGCTTCTACAATCCGTTGAGAAACCATCTTTCAAGAGATTAATAGCCGTTGGACAAATAAGATTCTCATTGATTACAAATTCTTTTAAGCTTTTGTGTCTCATGACCTTTTGTAATTTGAATAAGAGTTACGAGAAAATGCATCATGTTTTCACAATGAGTTATGAGCTAGGAATCAGTCTTCGATGGATCATGGAAGCCCCTCGATCATGACATCTAAAATTGTTACTACTTTGCTATGGAGAGTTTGTAGACCATATATCGACTTCAGCAGGTCATGACTCAATTGATATTGCAATCCTGCAAAAGGAAGATAATATTAGCGAAGCTAAATGTTTAAAATTATTTGTGAAAGCAATCTGATTAGAAAAGGCAATCTTCTTTATTAATTTCATGTATTTTGCTATAATTGGAGAGAATATTGAAAGACAAAGCGTACAATTTCCATCTATTCTTTATGAATTCTACATATCACAATATTATAGACCCAAGCAAGTATTTAAAAGGTTCAAGATAGAAGAAATGGAGGGAAGAACCCCTGAGGGGTAGGATTCCCCAATGTCACCTGCCATATTTCCTCCTAGGTAGGGTAGAAAAATATCTACCCATAAATGGATAGGGCCTCCAGTGGTGAGGGTAAACATCATGTCGTGTCTCCGGGTATGCTACCATCGGGTAGCATGGTATAGTAGTCTTATCATGCTTGGGGTGAAGAAGTGGAGCTCGCAAGGGCTCCTGCTAGGTTGGTGTGTGCTACGCACAAGTCTTGTTACCAATTGTCAACCCGGTACCCCTTGGTTTCAAGACTTGTGCAAAAATCTTTATGAATTGTGCCCATCAATATAAGACTCAACATTCCTATTTCCCAAATGAAAGTAGGATGATAAGAGCTATCACTACAAGATCTTCAAGTACGAAATTTTATTCTTATTTAGAATGAACTTAAACAATAGGATAAGAACTCGAGATAAGCGCCAATGCATTATGAATGTGATGAATCCAACTGTCTTCATTTGATAAGAATCACTCCAAGCGTTTTCAAGATTCCACCGCACATTGAAAGAAGGTAGATCTTCAGCCGCCAGATCAAAATGTTCGTCCTAAGCCAAAGTAGACATATAAACCCATGAAACTAAAGCATCTAGGAAAGACTTTAGGTCCTTTTTATTTCTTGGCTACTGTGCCCTAAGATTTTAGGGTGGAGTGGCCTTTTTGCAGGGCGTGCATACGTGGCAGCTTGAAAGACTCAAACAAATTGACATAAAAAAAAAATGCAAGATTCGAAATGGTGACGATGAAAAGTCGAATTGTGAAAGTGAAGTGACCTTTCGGATTTGGATCGTTGTGCCTTTTGATTTTGCAGGGCCAAAAGAGCATTCTAGAACATGGGGTACGCGCGAGAATAATATCAATTGAAAAAAGGTGTATAAAAGTTTGGATAAATGATTGTGCAAATAGTTCTTACAGGATTAAATTTGGTCGATATTCGTTATATATTTGGATATGTGGAATCTTTACCTGGCTAGTTGATGCTAATTTTTAGTTTAACAGACTTATCTGATATAACACGATGGTTAATTATTCCTTATGCCTTACATTCTCCTAGTCATACAAATCAAAGAGGAATTCCGATCTAGAATTTGTCGTTAGTGATAAAATTTGGGAGAACTTTTTATGCTAAGGACATAATATCAACATCTAATTAGTCTATTTTTAGATTATCAGGCACTGTTTAATCCTAGAAAAAGTTTTGTGATACCCTTGACTTGGTCTAAGTTCGATGAATTAATTTTCAACTGCACTTGGTAGCATGAGTGTATGAGGACTCCTAAGTGAAGTTCGAGAATATATAAGGACATAATGAATTTGAGTATGTAATCAATTTCTCCAGAAGTTTAATTTATTAGAGAAATATTATATATTTTATTTTTATAGAAACGTCTCACATAAAGATTAATGGGATGGTGAAGGCTTTAAACCCAAAGAACTAGATAGTTGTGAGGTATGATAGTGAATAACTTAAGTACATATGAGTCGAAAATAGTCAATACTTATGATGGATAAAGAAAATCCAAAAATGAGTAATGATAAAGCATGAGGAATTAAACTTCAGATCTCTTGGCTCTTGTTGAAAACTATATAACCTTTTAGCATTGTCTGCTCGAAAAATCATATGAAGAAGAGATGACGAAAAGAAGAGTTGGCTGAAAATGAGAAATGAATAATTGAATACAAGTCTTTCTAGCTACAAGTAGATTCACACCACATTCAAATGAGCGTTTGGCCAAATGACCCTAACATATTAAGCTAAAAGATAGAGGCGTGATTAGTTCATGCTCTTTTGGCCTAGAAATAGGCTTTGTAAAAGCTTTGCATCAAGCTTAATTTAAACTGTTCCTTGACTTCACAAAGTGGTTAGATAGACTAGTAAAGCCAACGCGGTTCCCAAAGTTTGACCATTATCTTATGCGAGTTCAAATCCAAGGCAGTTCTGTTCAAAAAAAAAAAAAAAAATCCAAGGCAGTTAACAATCACATGATGAGTTATACCTCTTTAGTTAAGGCAAAGCCACACATTTCGACTTTTCAAAGTCACTAACGCTGTAGGTAGAATCTTGTTCTTTATTAGGACATAAAGGCTTGGGAAAAAGATATAGGGTAGGGTCTGATGTGATCTGGTTGGTGTTCTTGTCCTAAAGGAGTACTTGTTTTTACCACATTGTTCTTCTTTTCATCTTATGTGTACCTTGCGCATAATCACCAGGTCTTTCTCAATCCTCTTTCTCGAACACAGAATGAGAATCTTCAGAGAGAGAGAGAGAGAGAGAGAGGGGGGTCCCCAAGTGGATAAACCATAGTTTCATTCTCCAACTCAGCAGATGCCTCCAAGATATATACACGCAGAAAATTCCCGTGGTTGAAAAGAACTTGTTTCCAACAATAAGCCAGAGGGGGGCAAAAAAAAAAAGAACTTAAATGATGGATAAAGTACATTTTGGTATCCACGAATTGATTAGTAAATCGTTCCAAATTATAAACCCTAGCTAGTATTGAGAAGAAAATGAGGGAGATGGGTTTAATTGCTAAAGGAGGGAAGAAATACTCGGCCTAAAAATAAAATTGCACGTAAAATGGAGGATGCTCATACGAATATAAGATGTTAAGAAAATAAGAAAATAAAGGATGCTCATACGAATATAAGATGTTACGAAAATAAGAAAATAAAGGATATAGTAGATATAACGTGAAGCCGTACAAAGAACATGTTGCCTCTGTTACGTATGGAAGGAATCTTATTCATTTGTATGCAGCTTCTGTTCTCCAGCGCAAGTTCAAAAGTCCTTGTCCACGTTGCAATGATCAAGAGTTCCCTGAGAATCCTTGAAAATAGCCAAATGTCTAAAGGAAAATTCTCTCTCTCTCTCACACACGCGCGCACGCAAACCCAGAACCCTCCTTGAAACATCTATATAAGCACGTCCCTCATGAAGCCTCAAGCAATCCACATAACACAAGAAACTCTTATATCACATTCCAAACTTCAAGAGATCACTTTACTCTCTCTTCTAGCTTATTACCACTCTCTGGAATTTGTTTTTGTCGACATTCTCGGAGCTTCCGACATCTCGAATCTTTTTCTCAATGGAAGATCTGGTGGCCAAGATGAGCTCGGAGAAGCCGGTAGTGATCTTTAGCAAGAGCTCATGTTGCATGTGCCACACCATCAAGACGCTTCTTTGCGACTTTGGGGCGAACCCTACAGTCCACGAGCTAGATGAGATTCCGAGAGGCAAGGAGATCGAGCAAGCCCTTGTGAGACGCGGGTGCAACCCGGCAGTCCCCGCTGTGTTCATCGGCGGTCAGCTTGTCGGTGGAGCCAATGAGGTGATGAGCCTCCATCTCAGTAGGTCCTTGATCCCTATGCTCAAACGCGCCGGAGCGTTATGGCTTTAAAGATTTCATCGACAGTCTCATCCGGCCAAATAAGAAAGAAGAATAAATAAACAAATGTGTGTTTTTGGTACACATGAGTTTGGAAATATAGGTATATTAGTCGAACGTGTGGTCATACTATGAAGAGAGCTTATCATAGTTAATATTAGACAAAATGCTAACTTGTACGGGGTTTGTATCATTTTGTGGTGACTCCTGTGTCTGATCTGAGCAATAAAAGTGACGCAGTTTTGCTATATATATATCTACTTTTTTATATGTATTCGGAAAGAATTGACTTTAAGTAAACAGTTTGCATAACCTTTGTTTCACAACTCACGTCCATCTCCATTGATTTAGATAGTCAGTCAACTTTTCTACCCATCAAAATCTTACTTGTTTGGATCTACTCACTTTCACTTATAGAAGGCACCATTAACTTAGGTGAACTATTATTGATCCTTTGAAGGGGCTTAACAACTTTTAAGTACATGAGTAAGAATTCGTCAACTAATTATGGAAGTGTGGCAATTGACTGATGTAACCCCTAAATTTGAAATCGAGATTTTTTAATGCGGTGATATAAAACGTAGACAAATGATGCCATTCTAAACGTCGCAATTAAGAGGATGTAGGATTTATGGTTGTAGAAGTGTAAGATTTTCCATAATTTTTCAGACAGGCATAAAGGTTCAAGCAATTCAAACAATAAATAAGTAATATAAGGCGAGAGTAACTGGATAATCATACATAGATATTCGCTCTGACGTGCCTTAATTTTATATCCCAAATTAATAACGTAACAAGGTTGGAATCTACTAGTCAAACAAGTGTTATACAAATCGCTACACCGCAGAACTTGTTTCATGTTAAAATGTCAGTGTTCAACTCATTATTTCATTTTTATTCCTCAAGAAAGAGCTCTCGCTTTTATTTCATTCAAGGTATCTAGGTTTATCAAGTAATCAATATGCACATGATGGAGAACGTAAATCTTAAACCTAAATGATTGTGGGCATGCTATATCCGATTTACCAGATCAATTTCAAAGGGACATGGTGAGGATCTAATATGTACTTTAATATGACCCACTTATCTAACTATTTATTACAATGCACTACACTTCATAAATTAATTTCATATATCGATCTTAGCGTCTAATTTATTTTTATAAGTGGTTAAAGCTTGTGAGAGGGTGAGCAACTTGGCATGCTCACGTGCGAGCTTTACCTAGTAATTTGCCTTTTATGGTTGCTATAGAAAATTTCTAATACTAGCAAATCTCTTATTCCTATACATATTTAGATAAATAATCTCTAATTGATGTACATATTTGACAAAAAATTAAATGAATATTAGAAAATCAACAAAAATAAGTTTTAGCTTGTATAAAAACAATCATTACATAGTGTGATAGATAAAAAAAAATGTAATTTTAATATTATCCAATTTTCCGTACTTCATAAATTAATATTCAAGTAAATGCATGATAAGTGGTGACCATTGTTAGGGCTACAACTATTACTTAGAGGGGGTGAATAGGTGAATATGTGGAAATTGAAAGATAATTGAATTTAATATTGCCATAGGACAGCGTCTAATGACAAGTTGTGCGTGATCAAATCTTATCAATGTGCAATAATCTATCACAAGAAATAAATAAGAATTTAAGGAATAGAAAATTGCACAGAACAATTATAATGGTTCAGCTTATTATAAGCCTACGACCATTCTCTCCTCCAACAGCCTTGGTTAGATTCCACTAATGAACCACTCAAAGGTTACAACAACCAAGTATTCTCAACTCGAGTAAGTGTGATCGAATATTCTGATCTCACACTACTACAACAACCTCTAAAAGATTACAAGTTAAGCTCACAAAGACGAGTGTGTAAAAACAAAGCTTTCTCAAACTTTGGAATTTTAGGATTTCAGTTCTCTTTTTTTTTTTTTTTCCTTCTCCTTTAATACTCCTTGTTCTCCTAGCCGACCATTGGACATAAACTCTGAGAATTATTCTTGCAATCAACCCAATGGACTTGAATGAATCAAGAAAATTTGATTGCTCCTAAGATGCCAAGAATCTAAGTCTCCCTTGATTTTGCTGCCCATCAAGAGAGATTAGGTTTCCATAAGTTGAGTTCTTCGTTTGTAAAGTGCGTCTCATCTCCAATTGATTGTTGCAAGAATTATCCTTCAATAGGGAAAGATTGCATGGATATTATCCCTCATAAATAATCAATAAGTATAGAAAGAAATCTAGGCCAATTTACTAGCCATTGCACTTCACATCATATGGAATATCGAAAGTTCTCCTAACATTTGATTGTCTCGATAATCCGTGCAAATTACACATTTGCCTCTGATTAAGAAGATATAATCATATTCTAAGTAGCACCGACACCAACACACGACATATAACGCGACACAACACAACACGACACACACAACATGACACGCCGATACATCATTTATAAAAATAAATAAATAAATAAATATAGAATTTGGACACGTTGTATATTAAATATGTAATTTTATATATACATGATAAATTATCATTTGATGATTATTTTAATCAAATTAATTTGAGTACATAAATAAATAAAATAATAAAAGAGCCTTAAATGAATTTACACTAAAAATATTAATCCATTATTAGTTAATATCATTCATTATTTCAATTTGACAAATTTAACTCAATTCCAATAATTCATCAAACTTGAAAGAAAAAACAAGCAATCCACATTTTAGACTCACGTGTCGAAAAAAAAGAAGACAAAAGATAAACTTGAGGGGTAAATTGTGTGTCACGGAAAGTGAGAATTAGAAGAGAAGAGAATACTAGATTTTTCTTCTTTCTCCGTTTATTATTTTTACTACATTTTGACCCATTATTAATTGAAAATATATAAAATTGACTCGTGCATATCGGAATTCCAAACTCACATGTCGGAATTTTGGACTCAAGTGTCAAAGAATGTCATGAGAGTTGATCGAGTGTCAAAAAATCTGACACCCGTTTACTGAGTATCGAAGAGTGTGGGAGAATGTTGGACACATGTCTAATTGTCCGACACGATATGAAAGCTCTCAAAGAGTGTCAGTACTTCATATTCATATATTGATGTAGAGAACCAGATTCACTAGTGTCTTGAATTTAATGAATATACTTGCTCCAACCACCGCACCTGGAAATTTATCATCAAAATTATAAAACACTATGTAAAGATTTTGTTGATCTTCAAAATCATTTAGGGAATTTGCCCAGCAACCCTCATCATAAAGTGCATTATATTTTTTAAATTTGTACTAAACTATCAACTAAAAAGTTACCCATCGGCATAGAAAACCAACAACACATATTTACAAATGAATCAATCGTATAAAATGATGGAAAATGAGTATTAACAAATCAACAAAAAACAATTACTAGTGATTTCAAAAAAAAAATCTAACGAAAGAAATTAGATGTCTGGGTATTGCTTCAATTTCAGCTCAGTTGTTACTTTGTAAAAAATATCAAAAAATTGGGTGGTGTTTAGACTCATTGATAGAAAAGAGGCTAACTTCGACGAACTTTGGAAAGCAACAAGACAATACAACGTTTCAGTGCATCTAATAGTTGACTTTAATTATCAATAAATGCAAATTAACTTAACAACCAACATTTAACATAATCTTAAAAAAAAATATGGTCTTACAAGTCGTGCAACACACTGGTGTCTTGCTACAACTGTATAAGTTGTCTGTTTTGCATAATTTTTTTTTAGTTAATACCACGAAAAATGCTAAATTGATACATATATAACAAATTTACTTCAAACTAATTTTTTTACCATGAAAAACTCTAAACAGGTACGCATGTGACAAATTTACTCTAAAGTAATTTTTTTACCATAAAAAATCTCGAAATGGTATACATGTAACAAATTTTTCCCAAATTAATTTTTTGACTACAAAAAACCTCAAATTGATGCACCCATGATAAATTTACACTCGGTTAGCTTCTATCAGATTTTACCATTAAATTTGTTGTTGTGCATTACGTGGTATATTGCCATGAAAATCCATGGGGTAAATATTATGAAAAATCCCAAACTAATACACCTACAACAAATTTAACAGAAATTTGGGGTATTTCATTGTATTAATCCTATGAATTTCTACGTGAATTTGCCACACCACCATATCAGTTTGAGGTTTTTTATGATCAAAAAATTAATTTTGGATAAATCGATCGCATATTTACCAATTTAAGATTTTTGGTGGTATTAAAGTTTCTCAATGACTACCAATAATCTCTCCCTATGTGAATTTGCCACACCACCATATTAGTTTGAGGTTTTTCATGATAAAAAAATTAATATAGGATAAATCGGTCGCATATTTACCAATTTAAGATTTTTGGTGGTATTAAAGTTTCTCAATGACTACCAATAATCTCTACCTAATGTGTTCGGCGGTGTCTAAAGAGAGCAAAAGTTATATCAAGAGACATGCTCTTTTCACAACCTATCACTCATTGTAAGGAAACTCTCTCTTTCATAACTCAAAACAAATTGTCGTGCACCGACTCAACATGGACCCTCCATTAATTTATAAGGAGGACCATTGGGCAATCATTTTTCAAGAAATTACCAAAGAGGATGAGTAGGAAATGTCATTAGTGCTCCACTGAGTATCCACCTATATAGGTGCTTACCCATAATTATTTATGCCTTACTAATAAATTAACTAGTGTTGTAAAATATTGTGTTGCGAATATATAATAGAAAAGAGATTGAGAAGAGAAAGCAAGTAAACACTAGAGATAGTAGAGAAAGCCAGATATTTCACTATATTGTGATTGTTATTGTATTGTACATCAAAACTAAACTCCTATTTATAGGAGAACAAGAATGTCATTAATATCAATGTATCGAATGATACATGTACTGAATAAGAGAGATGAACATTCATTGTATAGAGAGATGTACTTAGAATATATGATAGAAATGTACCATAATAAGTACATTAGATAAGATGAATATAATAAATATTCATTTATGTATTTCATAACACCCCCCCTTGAATATTCATCATATTCATTACAAATGTGCATTGAATGATACTGCATCATTAAAAACCTTAAGCTGGAAAAATCCAGTGGGATAAAAATCGGACAAAAGGGAAAAAGAGTGCAGAGCACAAATGTTATGATATCTCCCTTTTATGGATGCATTAATTGTCTCGTTAAAAACTTTAAGTTGGAAAAATCCTATGAGAAAAAACCGGACATAAAGAAAAAAGAGTGCAGTGCATATATAGCCACTCCTAGGGCTAATCATTTTGCATCTTGTGAACTCGCCGCATATCAATGCTGCAATGCATAGTTCATAATATCTCCCCATCAATTAAGCCATATAGCCACTTCTTGGGCTAATCAATCTTGCATCTTATGAACTCACCGCATACCAATGCCATATACTAATTTCTCAAAACTTTATGTTGGCAATGATTTGATTAAAAAGATCTACAAGATTATTTATGGATTGAATCTGTTTAACATCAATTTGTCGACTTTCTTGAAGTTCATGAGTATAGAAAAATTTTGGCTAGATATGTTTGGTCCTATCACTTTTGATATATCCTCCCATGTCTTGTACAACACAAGCAGCATTATCTTCATAAATTATAGTAGGAGAATTTGTAACCGGTATTAAGCAACAAGAATTATGAATATGTGTTATAACAGATCTTAACCAAACACTCTCTTCTAGCTTCATATAAAGCAATAATCTCAGAGTGGTTAGAAGATGCAGCTACTAGCGATTGCTTTGTAGAACGCCAAGAAATAGAAGTGCCGTTATAACAAAATAAATACCCGATTTGAGAGCGAGTCTTATGTGGATCGGATCTATATCTAGCATCAGCATATCCAACTAAACCAAAGTTAGTGGAATCCTTGGAATAATATAATCCCAAATCTATGGTTCCTCGAAGATAACGAAAAATATGTTTAACTCCATTCCAATGTCTCCGAGTTGGCTTAGAACTAAAACGTGCCAATAAATTTACCGCAAAAGCAATATCTGGTCTCGTACATTGTGCCAAGTACATCAAAGCCCCAATTGTATTGAGATATGGTACTTCATGACCAAGTATCTCTTCATCAGATTCTCTAGGACGAAATGGGTCCTTTTGGGGATTTAGAGATGTTACAACCATAGGGGTGCTCAATGGATGAGATTTGTCCATGTTGAAATGTTTAAGCAATCTTTCAACGTATGCTGATTGATAGACGATTATTCCATTTGCTTTATGCTCAAACTCTATACCAAGACAAAGTTTAGTTTTACCCAAATCTTTAACTTCAAACTCCCTTTTCAAATATTCAGCAGTTTCAGCTAACTCTTATGGAGTTCCAATTAAATTTATATCATCGACATAAACTGCTATAATAGCAAATCCGGTTTCTGATTTCTTAATAAACACGCATGGGCAGATAGGATCATTCTTGTACATTTCCTTAATTAGGTACTCACTTAGGCGTTGATACCACATGCGACTGGATTGCTTTAACCCGTATAATGATAAAATATTAAAAAATATTAAAAAATGTTTTATTTTCCGAAAAATCCAAAAAAAGCTAAAAATTCATGAAAAAGCCAAAAAGACTTGTATTTTTCCAAAAAATACCAAAAAAATCCCTTTTGTGTCTAAAAAATTATAAAATGACTCAAAAAATGTTTTCCTCCCAAAAATGCATGGAAAATCCCTCGAACATCCAAAAACCTCGGGGTTTAAACAAGATTAGGTACCGAAAGGGCATTAGTGATTAACTAGTGTAATCAAGTCCCCGATCCTAATTTCTCTGGTTGCGCAGGAGTGAGTATTTCTCCCGATACTTCACTTGGGTTTCTAATCAACCCACCCCAAATCGATTAGTAGCGACTCCATTTTAAAAATTGATTTACAGGTTAAAAACTTGAACCATTAAGTCGTGAATTGGTGGACTTGGGAGAGTCCGGGCTTAATAAATTCAGCCGAGCCATTAGCCTCCTTAGGCGTCCGTACCCGATTGCGGGCGCCAAGAAAAAAAGAGGTCGCGACAATGATCTTTGCAATTTTATTGAGAATAAATTGCGGGAAGTGCATACTTCAGGCATTTTGAATCCCTTAGGAATTTTCATATAAATATCATAGTCTAATGAGCCATATAGATATGCCATCACAACGTCCATAAGACGCATTTCCAATCTTTCAAAGATTGCTAGGCTAATGAGAAAACGAAATGTAATCATATCCATCACAAGTGAATATGTCTCATTATAATCAATCTCAGGTCTCTAGGAGAATCCTTGGGCAACGAGTCAGGCTTTATACCTAATAATCTCGTTTTTCTCATTTCGTTTTCGGATAAATACTCATTTATATCCAACAGGCTTTACATTATCAGGGATACGAGTTATAGGTCCAAAAACCTCTCGTTTAGTTAGGGAAGCTAATTCAGCTTTAATTGCTTCCTCCCACTTAGGCCAATCTTGCCTTTGACGACATTCAATAATAGATTGCCGCTCACAATCATCATCCATAATTTTATGAGCAATTGAGAATGCAAAAGTATCATCAATAATGATTTCATTTTGATCCCAAATTTCATTACAATATGTAATGGAATTTTCAGTATTCCCAGGGCTAGTGCTCCTTTCATGGGTTTGCGCCTCTTCAGGGGCAATAAGCTCTTTGGGAGCAAGCACAACGCTAGGCTCTTCTGGAGCGGATTCCTGATTCTTTCCCCTTCGTTTTCGAAGAATAATATCTTTTGATTTTATCGATATACCACACTTCAAGTGCACAAGTAAACATGCAAATGTGACATTACGCGTAGATAATAGGCAAACATGGGACCATCTACAGAATGCATCCACTAGTACCATAAAATATCGAAATGGTCCACTTGGTGGTTGTATTGATCCACAAATATCACCATGAATTCTTTGCAAGAATAAAGGAGATTCAAGATTAACATTTATTATAGAAGGTTTGATAATGAACTTTCCTTGTGAGCAAGCCTCACAATTATAATCTTTGGACAACAATACATTTATATCATTTAAAGGGTGCCCTTTTGTATTTTGAATTATCCTACGCATCATTGAAGTGCCAGGATGACCAAGGCGATCATGCCACAGTCCAAACTGATCAGGGCTTACCAATCTCCAGGATGTGGTGGCATAGGTTTCAACAGTCTTAATTATGACACAATACAAACCCATAGAAGAAGCTTCTAAGCTTCTTCATAGATGGTCTTTAGGCCCATCTTATAAGAGGAATTGCCAATATATTCCTTATCTTGCTCATAAATAGTCTCAATATGGTACCCATTACGGCGTACATCTTTAAAACTGAGCAGATTTATTTTTGATCGAATGCTTATAAACACATTCTCAATAGGCAGGATTGTGCCATTTGGCAAAATAATTGTAGCATTCCCAAAACCATCAATAATCGGAACAGGACCTGATATTGTATGGATTTGTGCCTTACGCAATGTCATACTCAAAAAAAGTGTCTACTATAAAATATAGTATGTGTTGTTGCACTATCAAGCAAACAAACATCTTCCTTTTTCTCGGTATTTTCCATTTGCATTTATATTGACAACTTCGGTGTCAAGTATCATAAAATTGCATATTAGTTATATAGTCGAATAAAATTTCAAAAATAAATATTATATAAGGTTCATAAGCATTTCATAAAGAACAATAAAAAAAATACATTTAAAGCGAAACAACATAAAATTCAAAGTTCAAATTATCATCCACCAATCTGATTCATCAAAGTAATCAGAGGTCCTCAAAGAAATCAGAGACATCCAATGATGCATTTGCTACTTCAGGAGCAAGAGGAGTCCCACCAACGGAGATATTGTTGGCCTCAACAGTGGTTATGGCATTAGGATTGATTTCAATGGCATGAGATTCATCACACTTGCCCGTATTCTTTAAAGATGCCTGGTATAGGTCAACAAAATGTTTTGGCGTACGACAGGTATGTGACCAGTGCCAAGTCATACCGCAGCAATGACAAATACTTTCATTAATCACCTTCTTTGGCTTCTTTTCTTTGCCATGATTCAAGCTAAAATTTGATTTCCTATGGCGGTTAAATTTCTTGTCATCCCTTCTAGGATTATGTTCTTGCCTGCGCTTATAGCCCTTAAAATGGCCAGTATTTTTTCTCAAAGTTAGCATGTGCTTCAGGCAATACTTTTGAGCCAGCAGGTCTAAGATCATGATTTTTGAACAGCAATTCATTAGTTTGCTCAGCAGTAAGAAGCACAGAAATTAATTCAGAGTATGTGGCAAACTGACGCTATTGGTATTGCTGTTGCAATACAATATTTGAAGCATGGAAGGTGGAGAAAGTTTTCTCTAACAAATCCGCATCAGCGAGTTTGATACCACATAACTCAAGCCATGAAATGATATCAAATAAAGCGGAATTATAGTCAGACACAGATTTAAAATCTTGCAGACTGAGATTTTGCCAATCATATTGTGTTTGAGGGAGGATAACAGTTTTTGTATGATCATACCTATCCTTCAACCGCCTCCACAAGATATGAGAATCTCGAACGGATAAATATTGAGTTTGCAGGCTCTCATGCAAATGACGACGAATAAAAATTAGCGCATTTACTTTATCCTTTTCATTTGTGAGGTTCCATCCTCTGTAATTGTATTGGCGAGACCTTGCCTTTGGAGGTGCATTTCCATTTCAAGGCACCAGGATAGATAATTCTTTTCACTCACTTTCAGGATGTGGAATTTGGGCTTTTCAACATTTGTCATAATCCTTACAAAAATAAATCCTTAAATTAATTAAAAGGATTTCAAAATATCCACCGCTACTTCAGGAGCAGAAGGATACTTTTAGATTTGAAATATGGCTTCGGGCCAAGAAAAATAAAAATGAAGAATTGATAGAAGAAGATAAAGTATAAGTTAATCAATAAAAAGAATACTCACCTTGCAAGAATTACTTACTCAATCGGTAGATCTTCGTGCTAATAACGTGTTGTAAAATATTGCATTGTGAATATATAATAGAGAAGAGATTGTGAAGAGAAAGAAGAATACTAGAAAGCAAGTGAATACTAGAGTTATTATATTGTACAAAACTAAAGCCAGATATTTCATTAATATTAATGTATGATTGTTATATACTGGATAAGGGAGATAAACATTCATTGTATAGGGAGATGTACTTAAAATGTATGATACATATGTACCATAATAAGTATATTAGATAAGATGAATATAATGAATATTCATTTATGTATTTCATAAAACTAGCAATCAAATTCTCCTAGATGCTTTTTTGGCTTCACGATATTCGCCGAGCCGTCGATTTGAATGCTCTTCCCGTGCATCATGCGCGGGCCCATCACCCCCTCTCTCCTGATCGCCTTATCGCCAGACCGCTTGCAGCCCGTTCGTCGTACGGCCCCAACTCATTAGGAGCTAAAAGAGTGTATGAACGCTAAACAATTTCTGAAGAAGTTTAGCAATAGGTTTAGCTAGAGAGTAGAGATCATGAAATTCAAACTAGAGAGGCAGGGTCAGTGATTCAGGCGGGTGGTTAAAAGCCCCGGTACCCCATGCACAAATTCATGTGATCCTTAAACTATCAATATGTTGTTCGCATGATTAATCCAACCTAGATTTTTTCTTCCTGGCCAACAGTCATGTGATCCTTGAACCATCATTATGGAGGAAAATTTTAAATAAAGACCTGAATTCACCGACTGGCGAAATCTTTGTAGGTCAGCTTCATCTAATTGGAGATGGGGTAATTTTTTCCAATATTTGCAAAAGTGGGTAAAATCCTAAAGAAATCACAAATCGAATGGGTAAATACGCATAGACTGTGCCTCCTCGCGTTCTTCAAGTCCCGATTTTGATTTCACTCTCTCCTTCCTCTCTCTGCAAAATTGCCGTTTCCACAAGCGTGGTGCGACCAGGACTCCATCTGTGGCCGTTTCTTCTGCAGAGCTTCATCCTTCTTTCGTCAACGGCATCTGTAAATCTTAACCATGCTATTGCACTGTAGTCCGTTCTGCGGTGGGCTCTCTTGCATTCTCTCTTATGGTGGCACTCTCAATCCCATTAAAGTCGGGTTCTTTTCTTCATCGTCTTACAAAGATATGTGGAATGGCCTATATTGTTCTTTTCTTGCTAATTTTTTGTTTCAGCCGTGGCCAGGTTTGCTCATGCAGTTGATAAAGTTTCTGTAAGGTTTCCTCCAATGACTTCACAGGGTCGAGGACCGATTCTGGTGATTTAAGCAAGAAAGGGAAGGACAGCATGCGCTGGCAGCTGAGCCTCTGTTGATGTCTTTCCCTCATGCACATACTCCAATCAAAATTCAATTTAGGATTCTTGATTTTTTATTTTTAGGGTTTTACCCATTTTTTACCCTGTTGCAAATTATGGCCCAAGTTACATTTGCTCTAACAATTGGAAAGAGCCGACAGTGAAGATTTGCCGAACAAGTTATTTCAAATTCTTAGTGAAAACTAATCCTACTATTTCAAGCTCTTATTTAAAGTCAAACTCAAAGCTCTCTTTTGAGAGAACATTCTACTTCTACCCTTATTTCAAAACGGACTCCACATTCTACCAAATTTAGGCAAATACCTCAAATATTACTTCTTTTAAGTACATACACGGCACACCATTTTGGCCAAACAGAAAAATCAGCATATTTTCACATTTCAAGGCCGCCGGCATCGAATATTTTTTAATTAATCATTTCCATTAACGGAAATAACATAAAATAACTAATTTTGAAATTATCATTTTGAATGAAGTTAGCCAAGGCATCACCAGCTAAAATTTAAGTCAAGTTGTCACAAGCAAAAAAGACTCAGCCACACCAGGAAGGCTCAAATGTAGAATGGTATACAGAAGTATTTTGCATGGCACATGAACGTCCATCAAATTCAGAGGCGAACAGAAAGCCGTGCTGCACTATATTTGGAACCTGCTCATGGACAACACTATATTCACATATTGAAGGAATAAGGCGGGCTTTTCAGACCTTTGCGAACATTTGCACTGCATGGACTCACCCAAAAATCTGTACCATCCGTCACGACGCTGCTCATGATTATCCAAGCAAAAGCAGAAGAATCTCCATTTTCTGGCTCCAAAAGGATCACAAATGCCCTGATCAAAGATTCAGATGACCTAACCTTCGCAAAGCTGTCCTTCCATGTATGAAGCATGACATTGTTCAGGCTTTATATTATAGCAGCTCCGTCTCCTCGACATCTGCATCTGCATCCTCAACCTCGTTTTCTTCATCTTCGTCAGGTGCATCTGGATCCACTCCCTAGAAGAAACCAACACCCAGTCAATGCCTCACATCACAGGAATGGTCTGCTCTCTCTACTGAAGTGAGAATAAGTGAAGGATTTTCCATCACCAAACTGCATGGGAGCTAAAGACGCACCTTCATCTGTCTCTCCAAGCGGTCCAATCCTTTCTTGGCAGCTTCATTCTGCGAGTTGATCCTGAATTGTAATGAGAAGAGAGCATGAATATAACAATAAAGACATGAACTTGATCTTTCTTTTATCTTCTTTTTTTCCCAAACTGTATTGTTTCCTCTTTTGCAAGGATCTAGTAGTACCACTGAAAAGCCTGGATCAAGAATTTTCAAGAACTAAAATGAGCATGCCTTTAATTAAATTACAACCTTAATGCAGGCTGATAATGGGCCAACGCATCCTCCAGCATATTAGTTGCAGAGAAAACTTGAGCCAACTTAACATGAAGACGGTCATCTGCCCAGTCCTCGAGATATCTCTCAAGAAGAGAGACGGCATCTCCATTTCGTCCCTCAATGACATGCAGTTCAGCCAAAGCTAATGCAGCTCCAAGGTAACCAGGTTCGAGACGAAGAGCTGACTCATAGAACTTTTTTGCCTATCACCACTCCAGGCTATTCAGAGACTTCTTCACCTTAGTTAAAAGAAATGGAGATTCTAGAACAGTCTGGGAAACACTTACACACCTTCTCCCTACCACCAGGATTCCTAGCATGTACATCTCCAACCAATTTTAGAGCCCTTGCAGATTGAGGCATTGCTTTCATTGCTTCCCTGGCCGTATAAAGGGCTTCTTTAACTTTTGAGCATGCCAAATAAGAGCAAACTAAACCTGAAATGATAATAAGCTTCCAATCACTCAGACGGTCAAGAATTAGACATGTACACCTTTGCTGCAACAAATTCTAAGTAGTTTCCCACACACCTTGATATGAACGAAGATCAGGCCTCAACTCTCGAGCTCCTCTGAAGGCAACTACAGCTGCTTCAGGCCTATCCATTGATAAACACAGGTTTCCCTGCAAGCACAAGAGAAATAAGTTTGATGATTACATTTAACATTGACCGATCAAGATTTATACCAGAAGCTTATTATCAGGATCTTTTAAATAGCTTTCATAAATGAAGTTTCTTCAAATTCAAAGCACAAGAAGCTGTGTAAAATTGGCAAATAGCAGGGGTCCAATAATTTCGAAAATCAAGTGTCAATCTTAGTTAGAAAGAGGCGTCCTACCTGGCCAAGAAGTATTAATTGTTGGGTATTCTTATCTTCCAAGTTTCCAATAAATCCTAGGTTAGCTTGAACACTTCATCTTAGTATTAAATAACTAAAAGCAAAATGTATTTAATGCACTCTGATCTTATCCAAGATGGCTTGACTTGCTTGCTTCTTCTTCCAATGGGTGTGTAGTCCTTTTCTTGGCCTCCAAGATCTTCTACTTAGTTTAGTGTTATGGCTAGGCTAGGCTATAGGGACACATATTTCTTAGTAGCCCACACTTCATTGAATATATTCGCATTGTTCATATTTGTTCGCACTTAGTTTCTAAGACCTAAGTGTGAACCCTAAGTGTGAACCCTCCTAATTAGGCCAAGGTGTCCCCCTCATTAATGAGACAAAGTCCAAGTTTCAAACTTGTTTTCCAAAGCAAGGGCCTATTATGTCAAGTGTCCACCCTCAGTCAACATACATTTAATAACTACGTGACAAAGACGTTAAATGAGACTTGGAAAATACCTAAGATTTGAAAGCCTTATCATTGGATAGGGATTAATCGATTTTGACCGCGATCAACAACCTTATTTGGCCTGAGATTCATGCATAAGCTATGTCCAAACAAAGTCAAACACAACCTAGTTTGATTGGCCAAACCGAGTTCCAGCTCCCCTTTATCGAGAAAAATGGTCACAACTAGGTTTGTTGGCTAGGTTCTAGCCTAGTTGGTCGATTCTCTAACCAGTTCATGGGCTAGCCCATGGGTCAATACTACTTGGTCTGTCTTGTGGTCAATCCTTGGGCTAGTCAACCAGTCTTGTAGCCAGTTCTATGACTAGTCCAAGGTTTTACACCATAAGTCTTGGTCAGTCCAAAATTGAACCATAGTCGTCTTGGATCAACTCAAGGTCGTTCACACCCTATACAATGACTAGGCGGAATCACCCGCTACTGGTGCATTGACCAGGCAAAATCAAGCTATGACCGTCCGCCAATCCATGATGCCACACGATCGTCCCACAATCGATCCTTATAGTCAAATAATCGTTCCATGGTCAGATACCCTATAACCAGACCTTGGGTTGTTGATCCCTGAATGACCAAGCCAAGTCTCGCCATTAATGTTCTGGGCTTTAACCTACTAGTTTCAAGCCAAGTCTCGCCATTAACGCTCTGGGCTTTAGCCTACTAGTCAGCCAAAATTAGAGTTGAAATCAAGGATATTACATAAATTAAGAGAGTTGATACATATTTTCATGGAAATTTCTCTTTTTTAAAATTTGATTTTTATGGAAGTAAATACTAAAAATAAAAAATAAAAAATAATGCTTTTTTTTTCTTTTTGGTATTGGAGACATAGTGCTTTTAATACACATGGGGCACCCACAATATACTAAAGTAAAACATAAGAAATGCCTAATTATGGCAATTAGATTCAAAATAAAAAAAATAAAAATAAACAAATAAAATAAGGAAGGAGACCACCATAACAAATTGCAATTAAATGATTGAGAATAATTTTGCCTTTTTAGTAAAAATAAGATGAATTTAATCACATAAGGGTGAAAATTATGTTGCCCTTTAGGCTCCATTCATTTCACAAAAAATAACTCCATGAAAATGTTTTTCAGATTTTCTGACATTTGTTTCACAGAAAATTAATTAGTTAGAAAAAACATTTTCCATGAAGGGAAAAAATCCTCTAAGATTTGAGAAAATGTTTTCCATTTTTGAGAAAGAGGAAAGCATTTTCCATACCTTCTTTCACCTCACTTTCATTCATCAAGTACATTTTCCTTTTATTTTTTTGAAAAATCAATTTTTAATTTTTTTTTCTTTTTGTTCTTCTTCTCTCTTTTTTCTTTTCATTTCTTTCTTTTTTTCTTTTCTTCTTCATTGGTAGGTCGTCGGCCATGGCAGCAGCTGAGGACCGACCATGGGCGAGCCGGAGCCTTGCCACGGGCCGGCGGCTTGAGCTCGCCAAATTCCAACAGGGTTAAGCCTAGCCAGCTTGTGGTGAAGCCAAGCTCGCTCGACACTAACGAGCTCAAGCCTTGCCATATCGCACAACTTAGGTGGAGCTTGAGCCTCGCCAAAGGTCACCAAACATTAGCAAGGCTCTAATGACCTGGGTGAGGCTTGAAAGAGCTAGGGCCTCATCAAATCCAACCACCTAGGCAAGGCTCGAGCCTCGGCCGAGGTTGTCAAATGTTGGCAAGTATCTAGCGACCTCCAACGAAGCTCGAGCCTTGTCCACATGGTCGAATCTGGCCAGCTTGAGCTTGTTGGCATCAAGCAAGCTTGGCCTCACCGGCTTATGGCAAGGCTCCAGCTCGCTAGTGGCCAATCGAGGCTTGCCGCCGTGGTTGATGACATGCCAATGAAGAAGAAAAAGAAAGGAGAGAAAGAAAAAGAAAAATAATTAAAATAATTAAAAATCTATTTTTAAAAGTATATAATAATAATTATTCATCATCATCACCATCACCATCACCATCACCATCACCATCATCATCATCATCATCATCATTATTGAAAGGGGTGCATGGAGGAAAAGATTTTCCTTAACAAAGAGTCAAAAATATTTTCCAGTACATTTTCAAGTTTTAGCCAAACAATGAAAAATATGATTATTTTTCTAGAAAGTGGTTTCTTGAAATATTTTCTTAAAAAGTCATGTTTTCCGGGAAATGAATGGAGTCTTTATGAAGGTGGGATGGCCTCGTGGGCAGGTTTTGGGATGATTGAAGTTATAGGTAGGTTTAATAGAGTCAGAAAAAGCTTCAAAGATCACGAAATAGTCAATTTGGGACAACATGAAGATGGAATACATGGAGAACAGTCGTCCAACATTGCTTACCTAGAGAACTTTTCAAACTTGTATCCCCTATAAAATCAAGGTTTGTAATGAGAAAAGGTTGGCCCTAGAGTCCTTTTTTGATATCTTTATTCATTTTATCTCAAATACATAAGATAAACAAAATAAATAAAGAAAAATATTTTCTAAAACCATCCCAAGGCAGTAGATTCCCGGGGTGGGGCAGAGCAAGACTAATGCCATCCCCTCCCCACCTCGCCTCCTGACTTGCCTTGTGCCTTACTTAATGCCCCGCGAGGCAATTTTTGCGAGGAAAATTTGCCCCAGTCTAGAGGGATTCCTCACCTCCCGTGCCCCTCCCTAGATATTTCCCTTGCAAGGGGAATATTTCAAAGAAGGAATCTGTTGATCGATGTAATTTTTGAGTATGCGAGTATTGTGGTGTAATAATGCGGTCTTGAAGGAAACCTTGATAATTTAATACTGCAGAAGAGATCAAGAGTAAATGTGAGTGATATAGTTGTTGCGGTCCTCCCATGCGACAAGCAAGCGGAGATTCGGTTTTAGTACGTTAGCATAGAAGAATATTTGGATTAAGGGAGAGTATGATTAACAAAGGAAGCTCACACATGGAGGGATATTGTTGAGGTGCATACTTGAGTTGCGGAGAGAAATCTCATATTGGAGATTTGACATGGATTGGATTAAATATTTAGCGTCAACTAGACATGTTAATTACCTTGCATTTGGATTCTCCGTTTGATGATATGGCTAGGGCAAATGTATCAAACCTTAAATGCACATCCCAACCAATGGCAAAACAACTCATATGTTGGCCCCGACTCATTTTCATCTCTTTGTTTGGTTGGACACATTGTAATCAAGTTCCGAGCACATCAAGTGCCAAAACTTGGCACAGAAAGATATTTAAGTACCAAAAGTTCAAAAAAAATACACTTAAGTACCAAAATCAAAACAAAATGGATCAATTAAGTACTAACGACGAAAAATTCTAGCCAAAATGCCAATGTGGTATTTTTCTGACAAGATAAGTGCAAAACGCCATTTTGCACTCTAACATGGCTAGATAAGCTAAAAACACGGTCATTTTGCCTCAAATTTTAATATTAATATAAATATTAATTTAATTGAACATAAAACAAATAATAATAATTAAAAAATGAAGAAGAAGAAGATTGCAAAAAGCGATTGGTGAGGGCTATGCAAGCCCTCGTCGCTGCCTCCCCACCATCGCCGGCCCTTCCTAGTGATGTCGAGGGCTTCTTCTTTCTTTCTTTTTAAAAATATTATTAATTAATATTTATATTTATATTAAAATTTAAAGAAGAGGCAAAACGACATCGTTTTGGCTCTTCTTTACTGACTCAGCTTTCTAACGAACCACGTGGGGCAACTTATATTATTAAAAATAAGTCATGTTGGATTTCCAGCACCTTTCATCGATATTACCGCTTAAATATCTCATTTTTCAAAGAAAGTGACACTTAAATATACCTTTTGGGACTTTTGATATTTAAGTGTCCTTTGTGCCAAGTTTTGACACTAGTACTGTACTTCTGCCCAATGTAACCATTCAGGAGTATTGTCACGTGGTATTGGACTAAAATACCAATGTACCAAATTAAGGTCGTAATTCGTGTTATTGCAAATCATCAAAAACTTAGGGCAAAACATTCAAAATTTGTTGGAGTCGTGTACAGGTTGTCATTAGCATCACATTCATTTTTCATAAATCACAAACCCACTAGTCTATGATTTGTGAAAAAATACGGGAAATTACTCAAAACACTGCCATGCTTTAACAGTAGTGCACGTTTATCCCCAAACTTTTAACTATTTACACAATCTCCTCCACAATTTTCATTTTCTTTTGGCCATTCAAATTGCATTATATTTTCTGTTAGTGTGTGCGATTCAAACGACTTTTAAGGGGTGAAACTGTTTTTTTTTTTTTTATCTATCTTTAAGGAAATTTCTCTTTTACCATTGGTTTCTATTAAAGGATGAAAAAAATAAAGCAAATGGAGAAAATATATTAACTAAAATATTAATATCAGAAAAATATATTACTTATAATATTAAAATCAAGTTTGGTTAATATTTTAAGAATATATTTGACAACTAATAAGATATTTTTATAAATAAAAAGAAATACAATTATGTAAAAAGGAAAAATCCCTTAATAAAAAAAAAGGTAAAATTACAAAAATTGGATATACAATATGTGTTTTTAAAAGGTGAATTAATGCAAATTGATTGATTAACAAAAAATATTTAAAAGTATCACCTTACATTTCGATTTACCATTTCCTATTATAAATGAGGACATCGTTTTTTTTTTTTATATAAGTTTTAGAATATATTCATTTATCAGTCACTTATTACACTAATTAACCCTATAATGAGCAACCATTTTTTTTTCATTTTACCTTTTCGCTATGGAGGCATTTTTCGTTTTTATTTATTTTGTGTGAATGAATTTATAATAGATAGTTAGTAAAGTGGCTATATTTATTGAATTTTAACGAAGTTTTAGTGTTTAATATTATAAGAATACTTTATTTTTCTATTATTAGTATTTTCTCGATACATTTTTCTCTCATTTTCAATAGTTTTCATTTTTTTAAGCAATTTGGGGCAAAGAAAATATTTCCTTAAAAAAATGAGATGAAAATATATTTACCGTTAAAAGTCATATTGGGAAAAGTACATCAATAGTTTCTTATGATTTTCGTACAGCATTCACTTGAGTTCCATAATTTTTCTCACTTAAATGCCACATCGAGTAAAATCAATCATTTAAGTGCCACTTATGATCAATCATCCTATGTGGAAATTTTCCATTCGACATGGATTTTTAACGTTTTTATAAAAAAAAGAACATTGGACAACCAATACAAGACAACTAATCATTGAAAGCAATGACACTCCTTTTGCCTTGAATAACATAACTTGCGGAATGCGCGTGGAGTTGAAGAACGAGGAACAGATAAATAAGCAATCACACGCGCATACTAACAAAACCGAGATTCCATATTTCTTAGTGACACTAGCATCGTCCAGAATTCAAGTTCGTTATGTTTTCAAACCGCTCTTCCACAATCAATTGAGAATCAAATCATTGGTCGAAGGCTCAATCGAATCTCGATATGCCAATTTTGTGAAGCACGTGTACATTGTCTTTGGGAGGAAGTTCAGTCCCATCAATATCTTGTTTCTTAATAATTTCTTCATCTAAGTTGTAACTTCTTTATTTTTAGGGATTAGTGCATTTGAAATTTTAAAACTTATCATGAAAGTATTAAATACTAAAATTTTTAAGTCTTAAACTTGTCATGAAGTGCAATTAAGTACTAAAACTTGCGAAAACTGTATTTGGTTCGTAAAACTTGTCAAATTAGTGCAAATAAGTCCTTCCATTAATTATGTTTTTTGAAAATTTTAGGACTTGATTATATTTTCGTAATAAATTTTATAACTTGATTGCACTTTTTGAAAATTTTAGAATTCGATTGCAATTTCGCAATAAGTTTTTGGACTGGATTGTACTTTTAATAATTTTAAGATTCAATTACCCTTTTATGACACTTTCATTACAAGTCTTAGGACCTTAGTGCATTTATCCCTTTTCTTTAATAGGAGTGATCAACTCCCGATCTAGTTCGGTGCTTCCCCAAAATTGGGAACTAGTTGAGTTCAAAGGAGGGAATGCCTCAAACTCCATGAGAGGTGAAAGAGATCCAGAAAAAGGGGAATACAGTAAGAAAAGAGTAGCTATGAGTGTCGTGAGACAAAAAGGAAAGACTAAAAGAGGAGAGGAGGCATGCGTGAGACATTTTAAACACAAAATAAATAAATAAAAAGCAATCGATCACCACCTAAACACCAGTTTCATTTTTAGGAACCAAGAACCAAATCGGCACTTCCAAGAGCCAGATCCAACTAGCTGGCTTGGTTCGGTTCGAATGATTTCCGATTTAGTCAATCCATCTCAGTCACCCCTAAATCTAAAGAATATATTTATCTTTACTATAAGTCCATCTCAGTCGCCGCCTGAGCTACCACCGCCTCTCTCCGCCATTCCTGCGCCCGACCAGCGACTACCACCCCTTCATCCAACCGTGAACAACAGCCAAGAAAATGGGTATGGCAGCTCGGTTTTGGCCCGTTTTGGCCGCCTTCCCGAGCCCAGATGCTCGGCCCGCTTTGAGGAAAGTCAATCCTTGCGTCGTCCTCGTCGTTTTGGTCCCCTCGGCTCACTAATTCGGTGAGTTTAGCTCACTAAATCTTGATTAGACGGTTAATGATGCCCTAAGTGTTCTTAGTCTAAGTTAAGTAAGTTTAAGTGGTTAGATTAGTTTATTTGGTTGAGGATTAGATTAGGGTGTTTAATTAAGCTAAAGTGTGTTTAGTTTAAAGTTGAGTAGGTTTATTTTAATATAAGCCTTGATGTGACATAAATGAATTAACTTTTGACTTATTTAAATACCTCGAAATTATTAAATAATTTAATAATAATATATTATTATTCAAATTATTAAAATGCTATTATTTAATTATTTTCGGAATAAATTTAATTATTTATTAAATTCCGAAAATTTTGTCAAGACCCTAAATTCTCAGAATTTCGTGCCAATCGCTACTGTATAGTCAGATTTTGAAATTGATGGTTAGATATTATAAATTGAGTGTGCATTTACAATTTGAATTTGATGAATGGATGTGGCAAATGGAGTGTGATTGCGATAAATAGAGATTATTTTTATAAATTTTCAAGTGTCAAAATTGGATGGAAGAACGACCGTATTTGACCACCTATTAAAGGTTGTGCTCAGTGGGGCCGTGATTGACCACCTATTAGAGGTTGTGCCCAGTGGGGCCGTGATTGACCACCTATTAAAGGTTGTACCCAGTGGGGCCGTAATTGACCACCTATTAGAGGTTGTGCCTAGTGAGGTCGTGATTGACCACTTATTAGAGGGTGTGCCCATCGGGCTGAGATCTATCACCTAATTAAAGGTCGTGCTGAGTGGGGTCGTGATTGCCACTAGTTGTTAAACCTTCCCATAGGGTCATGATTGGGAGCAGCGATTGATTTGCTAGAATGACATGTAATCGACCGAGTCGATTGATCGCTGAGACGATCCAAGTGGTTGAATTATTATGATAATGCGATTGTGCCATAGTTGTCTGGTTATCATAATTGCACGTGGTTGAATTATATAAACTGTGCCAACTTGCAGATGAAGACTAATGCGAGGTAAGTCTTTTGTGTAATGTGGCTAGGCCACCCGGGGCATATTTTCTTTCTAATAAGGGTTTAGGGGGTTGAACTTGCTGAGACAACGTCTCATCCCGGTTGTGGGATTAAAATTTCAGGTCCCTGGTGGACGGAGCGACCAGATGGCTTTGGTTGGCTTTGAGGAGTTGCGGAGGTGAAGTCATAAGGATTGGAGAACGTGTTCGACTTGTAGGTTGTAAGACAGTTCCTTTTTAAGAGCCAATCTTTTGTAGACTTTTGGCCGTAGACCTCTGTTTGTAATTCTGTTGAATTATGAAAGTGTTATGTTGTGAATTTGCTTCCTGCTTTTCTATCTCGTATATCATTGTCAGGGGTTTTATAATACGTTCCGCTTGCGCAATAATAAATGAATGGGTCAGTGACACTACTTGGGAATGTCGCGTTTACATGACCATGGTAGGATGTTGGCGCGCTCAAGGTTCAGGGCATGACATCGCATTTAAGTGGTATCAAAGCATGGTTTGAGTATGGAGTGATAAGGTGCGATGAGTCATGGGATAGTTAGTAGGAAAGGCTTTTAATATGCTGATGCATGTGGTTGATAGCTGTTTGGTAGTGTGTTTATGGGGTCACTCAAATTCTAACCTGATGTTGGAATCGGAAAACAGGCGTCTATAAAGAGCCTGTAGGATGAGTGACCAAGAGTGGAGAACTCCTTAGAGGAGGTCAGTAGGACCCTTATCTCGGGGTAGGACGCTGACAAAAGTTAGTACCCGAGGTAGAGCGTAGGCTTAGACCAGCGCGAGTGTAAGAATACCATTGTAGGTCGATACTAGTGTAGCAGCACCGAATGATCCTAGATTTGCCAGGATTCTTTAGGCGCTAGAGTCTTTGGGAAGCATTTTGAGTCAGTAAGCTCAAGACCAAGTTACCGCTAATGCCGTTGTTTATACCGCTGCCAGTGTTGTGACCATTATTGTTGCCACGCCTGTTGAGGCCCAATCTAGAGTTGTGATCGAGGATCAAGCCGTCGTATCTGAGTCAAAGTTCGGTTTAGATGGAGATGGAAATTGATTGGGGAGAAAGGCCAATGTCAGAAGAAAGGTGCCCTATTTCACCCAACCAGAAGAGTAGAATTAGAAAGTCAGTGCTCCACTCGATCAATGTGTGTCGTGTCTATAAGAAATAACATGGATTTGTCCCGTGCTATAAGAGAGAAATGACTTGTTACAAGTGTCGGCAGTAAGGCCATTTGATCAAAGATTGTCTGTATAGATAGATGGAACCACAGTTGTTTCTGCACCGCCATCAAGAGAAAAGAACAGAGGAAACATGCTTCAAAATGTTTAATGAGGTACTTGGATCGAACCCCAGTGCAAGAAATGGTGCATGATGTCACTTGATGGGAGGTAGAGGATTCACCGATTTTGTGCCGAGTTTGTGGAAATGAGGCATGAGTCAGCCTAGTGTCAGAGTAAAAAAAAAAAAAAAGAGCATGATAGGAATGTGACCAGCACGGCGATCGGGTTAGGAACTATCCGCGTAAGTTCATGAGAGCATAAGTACCATTACTGCAGATAGGACGCCACTAGGATGGCTAGAAAAGCATGAATGGGTCGACCAAACATCGACCAAGGGAAGAATGTTTTGAGGTGTTTTATCAGAGTAGTGCAACAAGATTTTGAGTGAAGGTTGTGGAGTTTCCGTTGTTGTAATAAAGTAATAGGAAGATGAGTCTCTAACTATAGTTGTACCTGATGGATTTACTTATGTATGACTTGGAAGTCATTTATGAAAAGGTTTGGCTCAAGGAGCTTTCTGCTGTTATAAATCGTGGCGGTGATATAATTCAATTTGTTTAGTTAGCGTATGAAAGTTTTGAATTACTGAAAGTCAGAAAGGACCTTCGATCGCTGTTATTCGTCACTGAAGACGACCTTGGTTCTAGTTGTTGGTTGCCAAATCTATATGGCAACTATAATGGATGCGATAGTTGAGGGACCAAGTAAGGAGAACTTAGCCATGGTATAGAAGCTTTCTAAGGTAATCTCTAGAGAATTGCCAAGTTTGTTGTCAGGAAGAGAAATAGAGTTCGTAATTGAATTAGCACCCGGAACAAAGCCAGCCCCTAAGACTCCTTACTAGATGATGTTACCCGAGTTAAAAGAACTGAAGGTGCAGATGCAGGAATTGTGGAATAGGAGATTCATGCATTCCAGTGCATCACCTTGGGGAACACCCGTTCTATTAGTGAAGAAGAAAGTTCGTTCGTTGTGTTTGTACATTGATATTCTTCAAGATCGACTTGAGGTAAAGGTATCATCAGTTGAGAATCAGGAAGAAAGACATACCGAAGTTAGCATCTCACACTCGATATAGCAGTTATGAGTTCACTGTAATGATGTGCAATTTGACGAACACCTTAGCTATTTGGTTGGGTCCTATGAACATAATGTTTAAGGGTACTTGAATTAGTTGTAATCATGTTCATTGAAGTTATCCCAGTGTGTTCAAAGAGTGCAGAGGAGCATGAGAGACATTTGGAGATGGTACTTCAAACCTTGAGTACTCTTGGATTTTATAATAAGCTTAGCAGATGCGAGTTTTGGATGACTCGTGTTGCGTTCCTAGGTCATGTGATTTCAGGAGAAGGAATCTCCGTAGACCCCATCCAAGATTGAAGCAGTGATCAGTTGGCCGAGCTTGACTGCAGTGACAGAGATCAAAAGTTTTATGTGTTTTGCAAAGTATTACAAACAGTTTGTATACGGGTTTTTCAATGTTAGCATCGCCGTTGACAAGACTACTAAGGAAAGAAGAGAAGTCCAAGTGGATAGGTAAGTGCGAGTGTAGTTTTCAAGAGCTTAAGCAAAAACTGACTACCGCACCTGTGCTTACTATCCCATCTAGTCCAGGAGGGTTTGAGATCTATAGTGATGCGTCGTTTAAAGGATTGGGTTGCTTGTTGATGCAGCATGATAGGGTTATTACATACGCGTCCCATCAGTTGAGATCTTGTGAGTTGAATTACCTTACGCACGTTGTAGAACTCGCAGTAATTATGTTCGTTCGGGGAAATTAGAGGCACTATCGATATAGAGAAAGATTTCATATCTTCATTGACCATCAAAGTCTCAAGTGCGTATTCTCTCATAAGAAGTTGAAAATGAGACAATGTCGCTGGATGGAACTCCTTAAGGATTATGACTATGATATTTTGTATCACTCTAGAAAGGTGAGCAAAGTCGCAGATACACTAAATCGAGAGTCCTTAGTTGCACAGTTGGTACTCAAGGATTGGATCTTACTTGAGGAAGTCTGAGATTCAGTTTTCAAATCTAAGGTATGCCACCTTTTGAATCTTATGACCACCCTCAGAATTGAGCCAAAAGTTCAGATCAAAATCAAAATGCTTCAGTGGACATATTCAAAAATTCAGAAGACTATAAGAGAATGCAAATGAGAGAGGTTGATTTTTAGAATTCTAAAGATAGAACGCTAAAGTTCTGAGGACGATTGTGTATGATTGACGATGCAGAGAATAAAGAAGAGATCTTATGGGAAGCTCATCATAGCAACTTCAGCGTTGTCCAGATAGTACGAAGATGAGTCAAAATCTACGTCATTAGGATTGGTAGATCGGTATGAAGATAGATATCACCGTACAAGTTGTAAGTGTTGGAGATATCAGTAAGTGAGAATTTGGTAATGTAATCTAGGAAAGCTTTTTTCAAGCACGTGAGAGAGTCCTGTGTGGGAATGGAAGTATAGCATGATTGAATGCTATGATAGTTATAAAGGAGTCGGGAAGAGTATTGATTCCTTTTGGGGTTGTGGTCGACAGATAAACAGAGTCAACTCACCTTAGTGCAGCACGAAAATATCTCATTGGAATAGGTATACCAAAGTGTGTGTATATCATATAAATCATCTACATGGAGTGTCGGGGATGAATTGTATTTCAAATCTAGATTAGATGTTCCAAGTTTGTAGAGCTTTCAAATGGCTCTTTCTTAAGCAGTGCATAGCAGAGAGTGCGGAATTTCGATTGCTGAGATGAAGTCAGGGAAAGAAAGATCACAAGCCAGGGTCAGTACAATAGTCAGTGATTGTAGTTGCCGAGATCAGTGTCAGAGTTATATCAAAGCTTGACCAGGGGTTTTCAGTTTCAGCAGATCAGTCAGATAGTCTCTTTTTAGTCGGTGCAGGGCAAAGTGTTCAGAACTTCAGTTGTTGAGTTGAGATCAGAGAATGAAAGGTCGTAGGTCCAAAGTTTGTTTAGAAATCATTGATTTAGTTGCAATTATTAGAGACAGTTTAGAGATTGCTCAGAATTGTCAATTTAGCTTCGCAGATTTTGTGTTGAAGACCTTTGGAATTTTAAGTGGGCAAGTGTTTAGTATTGTGCATCCGAAGTGGTTTGGGCAAGATAGCAGTGATCTGGCAGCATTGGTACAAAAAAGCAACTTGAGAAAGAGAAGATTATATGAGACGATTGTATCCCCACCTTTTTGTTTAAGAATCGGTAAAGGTTTAAATTTCGAGGACAAAATTTTTATAACAGGAGAAGAGTTGTGACATCTGGATTTTCCAATTCTATTTTCAATAAATTGAGACGGGCATTTCGTTGGCACGCGTATAGTTATTTTCCTTGAGTTGGTCACTCATGTGAAAACTAGTCTATCAGGTGAAGCCGTTAAGAAATTATATTGCATCGGACTCAAGAATTTGACTAGGAAACGACCTTTCGACCGAGCTAATCTGCAAGGGTCATTACGGCAAAAATAAAAATCGATTAGAGACCGAAGATAAGTCGACTTGACAGAGGCATGTGATCGAGTGTGGGTGATTCCACCGGATCGCACAATTCTTGTCGATCGGCACTGGACCGACTTTTCTATCGATTGGTGCCCTATGTTCATATTTGATATATTGAGATTACCCCGACAACCGAAAGTCACCAATGTTTCAAAGATGTACATTGTGGCTTGAGATGATCAACCACAGGTCAAATGCATGAAAATTTCTAAAGGCTACCCGGTAAGTTGGGCCTCGCTAGTATCGTGCCAAGGTGAAATTAACCGTGGAATTGAGACCGAATTCAAAAATTGGAAGTCTAGGTGTGTCACAAATCATTTTAGGAATGTTGACTCATCTTTGGAAGATTTTTCATGCAAGCCGAGTTTTTTGGCAAAATAATCAAAGTATAGTTAATTTGGTTCGAAAAATTGGTAAGCCCGCTTTTGGTGGTATTTTTTAGATCAAAATGGTTCTATGGTCAAGTAACTATGTGAATTGAAGGGTGATGACATTGGATTATTTTTACGGACTTTAACTTGGTTCAATTAGAAGAGAATTGAATAATGTGATATACAAAATTTAAAAATTGGTATGCCTCGGCGGAAAAGGAAATTAGACCCATTGGAGAATTGTTGTGGGAGATTTAAAGTTAGTGGAATGTGAGGTCAGCTTATGTCATGGTTGGGGCCAAAGCAAATGGGGTGTTGACAAGTGTCGAATGCTCATTAGTCCCCAAAAAGCACCTCTCACTTCAATCTTCATCTTCAACCTTGGGACTTCTTGGACTTGGGGAGAGAAAAGCTGAGGGAGACCAGCTCGTCCGACCACCTTTCGTGCGACACCCAACCGCCCGCTCGGCCACCTGCTTGCTCGTCGTCGGAGTCGCTCACCGCCACCGTTGCTCAGCCCGCTCGCTCTCCGCCTTCCTCTCTTTCCCCTTGCTGGCGTCAACCTCCGCTTCTTTTTCTTTGTGTTGTTCGAGACCCACCAACAAACCAGGGAAGCAAAGCAGTAGCCAGCAGCGCCGCTCGTCGCCGTCACACACTACTGGACCGCTCGCCGCCGCTGTGCGTCTGCCCCGCGCCGCTCGCCGACCAGCTCGCCTCTCCGCTCCGCCTCAGCCCGCGTCTCCAACCTTCGTTCGGCATCTCCAGCAGCTTCCTGCCATCGTCGTCGCCGCCGTGAGCCACCATTGGTTGCCGCCTAAACTACTGCCGCCTCTTTCCGCCATTCCCGTGCCCAACCAGTGACCGACACCCCTTCGTCCGACCGTGAATAGCAGCCAAAAAAATGGGTATGGCAGCTCAGTTTTGGCCCGTTTTGGCCGACTTCCCAAGCCCGGGTGCTCAGCCCGCCTTGAGGAAAGTCAATCCTCGCGTCGTCCTCGTCATTTTGGTCCGCTCGGCTCGCTAATCCGGTGAGTTTAGCTCACTAAATCTTGATTAGACAGTTAATGATGCCCTAAGTGTGCTTAGTCTAAGTTAAATAAGTTTATGTGGTTAGATTAGTTTATTTGGTTGAGGATTAGATTAGGGTGTTTAATTAAGCTAAAGTGTGTTTAGTTTAAAGTTGAGTAGGTTTATTTTAATATAAGCCTTGATGTGACATAAATGAATTTACTTTTGATTTATTTAAATACCTCAAAATTATTAAATAATTTAATAATATATTATTATTCGAAATTATTAAAATTCTATTATTTAATTATTTTCGGAATAAATTTAATTATTTATTAAATTCCGAAAAAATTTTAAGACCCTAAATTCTCAGAATTTCGTGTTGGTCGCTACTGTGTAGTCAGATTTTGAAATTGATGGTTGGATATTATAAATTGAGTGTGGATCGTGAAAAATATGGATATTATTATTTAATTAATTTTCGGAATAAATTTAATTATTTAATAAATTTCGAAAATTATTTTGGGACCTTATTTTCTTAGAATTTCGTGTTGATCGCTGCTGTGCATTTAGAATTTGAATTTGATGAATGGATGTGACAAATGGAGTGTGATTGCGATAAATAGGGATTCTTTTTATAAAATCTCAAGTGTCAAAATTGGATGGAAGAACGACCGTATTTGACCACCTATTAAAGGTTGTGCCCAGTGGGGCCGTAATTGACCACCTATTAGAGGTTGTGCCCAGTGGGGCCGTGATTGACCACCTATTAGAGGTTGTGCCCAGTGGGGCCGTGATTGACCGCCTATTAAAGGTTGTGCCCAGTGGGGCCAGTGGGGCCGTGATTGACCACCTATTAAAGGTTGTGCCTAATGGGGCCGTGATTGACCACCTATTAGAGGTCGTGCCCCTCGGGCCGAGATCTACCACCTAATTAAAGGTCGTGCCGAGTGGGGCCGTGATTGCTACTGGTTGTTAAACCTTCCTATAGGGTCGTGATCGGGAGCAGCGATTGATTTGCTAGAATGACATGTAATCGGCCGAGTCGATTGATTGCCGAGACGATCCAAGTGGTTGAATTGTTCTGATAATGTGATTGTGCCATAGTTGTTTGGTTATCATAATTGCACGTGATTGAATTATATAAACTGTGCTAACTTGCAGATGAAGACTAATGCGAGGTAAGTCTTTTGTGTGATGTGGCTAAGCCACCCGAGGCATATTTTCTTTCTAATAAGGGTTTAGGGGGTTGAACTTGCTGAAACAACGTCTTATCCCAGTTGTGGGATTAAAATTTCAGGTCCCTGGTGGACGGAGCGACCAGATGGCTTTGGTTGGCTTTGAGGAGTTGCGGAGGTGAAGGCATAAGGATTGGAGAACGTGTCCGACTTGTAGGTCATAGGACAATTCCTTTTTAAGAGCCAGTCTTTTGTAGACTTTTGGCCGTAGACCTCTGTTTGTAATTCTCTTGAATTATGAAAGTGTTATGTTGTGAATTTGCTTCCTGCTTTTCTATCCCGTATATCATTGTCAGGGGTTTTATAATACGTTCCATTTGCGCAATAATAAATGAATGGGGTCAGCGACACTACCTAGGAATGTCTCATTTACATGACCATGGTGGGATGTTGGCGCACTTGAGGTTCGGGGCGTGACAAGATAGTGTGGTATGATGGTGAACAACTTAAGTACATATGAATCGAAAAATAGTCAATACTTATGATGGATAAAGAAAATCCGAAAATGAGTAATGATAAAGCATGAGGAATTAAACTTCAAATCTCTTGGCTCTTGTAGAAAACTATATAACCTTTTACCGCTGCTTGCTCGAAAAATCATATTTAGAAGAGACGACGAAAAGAAGAGTTGGCTGAAAACGAGAAACGAATAATCGAATAAAAGTTTTTCTAGCTACAAGTTGACTCACACCGCATTCAAGCGAGCGTTTGGCCAAATGACCCTAAGATATTAAGCTGAAAAATAGAGGCGTGATTAGTTGTTCAAGCTCTTTTGGCCTAAAAATAGGCCTTGTAAAAGCTTTGCATCAAACTTAATTTAAGCTGTTCCTTGACTTTTCAAAGTAGTTAGATAGACTAGTAAAGCCAACATATGGTCCCAAAGTTTGACAGTGATCATATGAGAGTTCAAATCCAAGTCAGTTAACAATCACATGATGAGTTGTACCTCCTTAGTTAAGACAAAGCCACACATTTCGACTTTCCAAAGTCACTAACGCTGTAGGCAGAATCTTGTTCTTTATTAGGACATAAGGTTCGGGAAAAGATGGAGGGTAGAGACTGATGTGATCTGGTTGGTGTTCTTGTCCTAAAGGAGTACTTGTTTTTACCACATTGTTCTTCTTTTCATCTTATGTATACCTTGCGCACGATCACCAGGTCTTTCTCAATTCTCTTTTTCGAACACAGAATCAGAATCTTCAGAGAGAGAAAGAGGGGTCCCCAAGTGGATAAACCCTAGTTTCATCCACCAACTCAGCAGATGCCTCCAAGATAAAGACACGCAGAAAAATTCTCATGGTTGAAAAGAACTTGTTTCAACAATGAGTTAAAAGAAAAAAAAAATGAGGGATAAAGTACATTTTGGTATCCATGAATTGATTAGTAAATAGTTCCAAATTATGAACCCTAGCTAGTGTTGACAAGATAATGGGGGAGATGGATTTAATTGCTAAAGGATGGAAGAAATACTCGGTTTAAAAATAAAATTGCCCGTAAAATGGAGGATAGTCATACAAATATCAAAAGCCATGAAAATATGAAAATAAAGGATATAGTAGATATAACGTGAAGCCGTAAAAAGGACGCGTTGCCTCTGTTACGTATGGAAAGAATCTTATTCATTTGTATGCATCCTCTGTTCTCCAGTGCAAATGCAACAGTCCTTATCCACGTTGCAATGATCAAGAGTTCCCTAAGAATCCTTGTGAAAATAGCCAAAGATCTAAAGAAAAATTCTCTCTCTCTCTCATCCACGTTGCAATGATCAAGAGTTCCCTAAGAATCCTTGTGAAAATAGCCAAAGATCTAAATAAAAATTCTCTCTCTCTCTCTCTCTCTCTCTCTCTCTCTCTCTCTCTCGTATGCAAGTCCAAAACCCTACGATGAAACATCTATATAAGCACGTCCCTCATGAAGCCTTAAGCAATCCACACAACACAAGAAATCCTAATATCACATTCCAACCTTCAAGAGCTCACTTTGCTCTCTCTTTTAGCTAATTACCACTTTCTGGAATTCACTTTAGTCGACGTTCAAGGAGTTCCTGACATCTCGAAGCTTTTTTCTCAATGGAGGATCTGGTGGCGAAGATGATCTACGAGAAGCCTGTGGTGATCTTAATCAAGTCGCTTCTTTACGAAATGGGGGGAACCCAACGGTCCACAACCTAGACGAGATTCCGACAGGCAAGGAGATCGAGCAGGCCCTCGTGAGACGCGGGTGCAGCCCAGCGGTCCCCGCCGTGTTCATCCGCGGCCAGCTTTTCGGTAGGGACAGTTGTGGCTGATGCCGGTTAGGGTTTTGGGAAGTGGGTCTTAAGGTTTCTAGCTGGGTGGATTGGCATGAAAAAGGATAACAAGATGTGAGATGTTGTGTATGGTGTATATGGAAGTGGGAGTGTTAAAAGATGTACATATGAAAATAGATTTTAAAGAGTTGTTGTGGCGAAAACTCATGATAGACCTCGGTGCATGGGCCTCGCTAGTCAGTCCTCGCGTTCGGGTCCTCAAGGCCGAGCTTGAGACCCCCGTGTCCCTCCCCAAATCTCCAGTGGTTAGGCCTAGGACACTGACTCCTGCGTTGAGACCCTAGCGGCCGAGTTCGGATCCGGTTGCTTGGGATTGGGACCCCGATGGTCACGTTCAGGTCCCTAAAGGCTGAGTCTAGGATTTTGACGTCTGTGCTTGGATCCCTAGCAATCGGGTCCAAGTCTCCAAGAACCCAAACTTAGGACTTGAAGTTGTACTCCAATTTTTTTTCAAACGTCTATTTCATAATTTACTTGTAATATTTAAGAAAATGACCTTCAAAATACAATGAAACGATTAGAAAATGAATGATCTTTTTCCTGAAAAATAAGTTCTTTTGCAAATACTTTCCAGCAAAATTCATCCGAGACAGAGCCTAAATATTCTTCATACACATGACCATTTTAATATTGTACCAAATGCGGAAAAATTCTTCCGATGCGGAGTGGTGGCTGTACGTAAAATTGAAGCAACACAAAGTGATGAATAAGATAACTTTTGTCTCGTTTTTCCAAAAGAAATAATATATCCAATCACTGATTTGGCATTGCATTTTATCTTTTTATTGCGTTAATACCATGCAAAGGCATTGTAATAGCTGCGGAATTTCAACGTGATACCAATCCAAAGTTCATAGCGATCATCCATGCACTACGTAATTATGAATCTTCAGCCGCAGCCTCCTTTTTTCCAAATATCAACGTGTCGCGAAGAAAGGGTCATGACAACTTATATGCTTCATTTAGTTTTTAGCCGACCCTAATAAATTAGTAACAAATCATCATTTAAAATTTTCATAAGGTTGATTGAAACTAAAATCGAATAATATCCCAATGTTGTGGTAAAATTTTGGGAAAATCCAAGCCATTTAAGGAGCATTGATCCCAACTTGGCATTACCTCTAAATCCGTCCTTTTCCTTGACGAAAGCGAGGGTTGCAACACAATGTATGTCCACATTTTTTTATCATTAAAAAGGCTAATTAAAGCTATAAGAAAGAAAAATGATCATATCACGTCCTCCTCTTTTTCTCTTAAATGGACATTTTCAATCTATATGTTGGAAGTTTGTTTATAAAATAAACAAAATGTGTTCTTCCTTATCCTACATAGGAAAGTTAGGAGGAAATAGGTCAATTTATAAATGTGAGCCTTCTTTAGTGTGTTTAAAGAAAAGGTTTGGTGTGGGCTAAACCCTACAATACCCACATGCGGGTGTGCGAATAATTGCACGATTTTGGCATACTTAGCAATGTGTTAAACTTTTAATAATCCTTTTAAAACATGCAAACTTGAATGACATCGTTTGCGGAATGCATGTGAAGTTGAAGAACGAGGAACAAATAAATAAGGGTATGTTTGGCAACTTGCCAAACAATTCTTGTTTCTTTTCTTTTGTTCCCAGGAGTAAATTTGGAATAGAATTGCTTTTAGTAAAATTTTGTTCTCATGAACAAATTTCTATTTTTTTGTTCCCGGAAGTAGATTTGGAACAAAATCGAGAATCAAAAAATTGATTCTTTGTTCCCAAGAAAATTTCTAGAATCAAGTCAACCTATTTTTTCTTTTTCCTCTTCTTTTTTCTTGTTCTTCTTCCCTCTCCCTTGTTTTTCAAGTGTTGCTGCCGCTGCCATTGATGTCCGCCACCATCCACCACCGCCGATCGCTGGCGAGCTTGCCAAGCCAAGGTGAGGTCCGACAAGGCCTGGCGAGCTCGCCAGAGGCTCACAGCCACCAGTGAGGCTCGACCTCGCCTGGGTGAGGCTAGGCCAAGCTCGCCCAGCCGCCGGCGAGGCTCGACCACCGGGGCACCGCGAGGTCAGCGTCACCTAGCCAAGGCAAGGCCGACCTTGTGGTGGCCCAACAAGGTTGAGCCTCGCCGACAGCTAGGCGAGCTCGGCCTCACCAAATCTAGGCGAGGCTGCTCGCCCAGCCAAGGCTTGGCCGAGCCTCACCCAGCTGCTAGCGACACTCCGATGAGGTCACTGGCCCTCATCTAGCCGGTCGCCAATCATCCCAAGGCCGGCAACCGGCCACCTTGAAGAAGGAGAAGAAGAAGAATGGGAGAAAGAAAGGAAAAAAATAAAAGGAAAAAAACAGGAAAAATATTTTAAAAAATGATTTGAAGTAGGAATTGAAATTTTGAATATATAATACATATTTAATTTTCTATTTTAATTTATTATTTAGTATTTATATTTATAGTTTATACTATAGTTTATTATTTACTATTTAATAAAAATTTGATCAGTTAATATTTTTATTACTTAGTATATATATATATATATATATATATATATATATAATTAATCAATAGAATTTCTATGATTTGATAGAATTTTAGAATGGAATAGAATTCTAAATTTGAATTCTTTTGAAATTGAAAATATAATAAAATATAATATGATTTCTTTACTCTTAAGAAGACAATTATATCGGTGAGTGGTTTATGAGAATTCAATATCAAATTTACACTTATCTAAAAAGGTAATTGAAAAAGTATTGGAATAGAAATTTTATGTAATTACCAAATGTATTTCTATTCTTTTTTCTAGTCCAGAATCAGAAATTTTGTGCAGTTACCAAACGCATTCTTTTACTTAGAAATTGTTCCCGGAAATAGAATAAAAAAAAATTTATTTCTGATCAGAAATTGTTCCCAGAAACAGAATGGTTACCAAATGCATCCTAAGCAACCACACAAGCATACTACAAGGTGCAAGCTCATGCGCAACTGTGATGGCCGGAAGTTTTCTACGAAGATGACAAGTATGCTTAAACCCTCAGCAATCCTAAGTCAAAAAAAGCTACTTTCAATTTGGTAGAGACCGATATAGGCATGCAAATAATATGTTATACCTAATTTGATTTGCTAAAGTATTGAGTATTCAATCATACGGCAATTTGATTTGATTGAAATTATGCAAGCATATAAGCACCTCTCGAAATGCAGAGACTATCTCCTCTCGAAATCAGAGAAATGACAGAGAATTCTAAACCCTGTGTTTAGTTATGGCTTCTACAACCTAACCCTAACTTCAATATCTACCATCCTTCCTTGCATCTTCATCATCTTTTCCCTTTCTTAAGGGTTTTGGATTCGGTCTTCACCTGATTTTTCCGAAGAATCGTCTGCATGTCCTTTTCCTTGGAATTACCGATGGCCTCTTCTCTCATCGCTCCTGATTGCACATTTCCCACTTGAACAAGGTCTCTGTTTTTTATGCGATTCCTCAGTGTTTCTCTCTCTTCTGACTGGTACACGGTACGATTCCTCTCCTCCGTTCTCTTCGTAATTCTGGATGTCTTCTTTGACTTGAATTTGGCATGTTGGGACACAACGACTCTGCTACTCTGGATGTACTGTACTGGTAGTCTTCCCTCGGCTGGGTTTTGTGACGCTATTTTTGAAAGACTTGATGGCCTCCGAAGCAATCCCTGATTCTATGGGACTAGCTGCCCTGTGCTCCCGACTAGGTAGGCTTACAACTAAGAGGAACATCGATGAATGGGATGAGGCACCACCTCCTTAAAATTTGGAAGAATGCAGTTTATCTTTAGTTGGAATGATCCTTTCTAATCCGTCCATCAATTTCCCTGCTTTCCAAACTACTATAAAAAAAATATAAAAAATAAAAAATAAAAAAAAAACATGGCAAGCTAAGCGAGTTGAATTTACTCAACGCAAGGGTGGTCTATATGTCGTCAAGTTTCAGTCGGCTGCTGATAAAAAGCGTGTTCTGGATGGTGGGCCTTGGCTTTTTTCAAGTCATCTATTTATTCTTAAGCCATGGCAACCCAATACCCCTCTACATTGTTATGATTTTTCAACTTGCGCTTTTAGATACAAATTTTCGGCCTACCTTTGGAATGGACCACTGAAAGCCTGGTAACCAAGGTTGTGCAAGATATTGGTCGGGTCCTAGAAGTCCATCTTGACACTAAGGAGGGACCTACTGCTAGAACAGGTCGTGTTCGGGTTGAGTTAACTCTACAAGACCCTCTTAGAACGGGTAAGCTGATTCATGTTGCTGGGAAATTGCTGTGGCTGGATTTCCGATACGAGCATCTTTGCATTTTTGCTACTCTTGCGGGAGATTGGGTCATTATGCAATGTATTGCAAGGACATTCCCTATGATGCAGCTAAATTTGACACTAGAGATACTATGGTCTATGGTCAGTGGCTTAAGGCCGAAATTAAAGAACCTAGTCCTTTTTGGCAATCTTTCTATGCACCGCATGCTATATTAGACCAGCCCGAAGAATCTGTACCTAAGACACCTCCGTCATAGCTGCTGAACGCTCCTCCTTTGCCTCCGGCCAGCCGCACCACCACAGCCATGGTCCACCTTCCGGTTTCTCCAACATCTTATGTCCATAAAGGGACAAACCAATTGCATTCTCAAAAGGAATATATGGGGATAAGTACACTAATGGTGCCATAAGTTGTGTACGGCGCTCACTTTGGTGCCAAAAGTTTCGTCGGATCACTTAAGTGCCAAAAAATTTGAAAAACGCTCACTTTGGTGCCAACTCCGACGAAATTGGCCGGAAATCCGACATGGCCTTTTTTTATTAATTTTTGACGCCGACGTGGCTCGTTAGAGAGCTGAGTCAACATCCAAACACCAAAACGACGCCGTTTGGTGTCTCCCCCAATTCAAAACCCTAACGCTCCTCCTTTGCCTCCGGCCAGCCAACCCCACCTCAACCCCACCACATGGCCATGGTCCACCTTCCGGTTTCTCCAACATCTTATGTCCACCCCAAATGGACAAACCGATGATGGCCATTCTCAAATGGAATATTTCTTATGGATGAAATTCCATGAAGCCATCCATACAACGTCGTTTTTTGATACGTCATTTAAAGGCTTATCAATTTTATTTTTAAAAAAAAAATGAAGGGACCTGGCACCAAAGTGACCGTTTTCCTCCAATTTCTAATGGATACACAACTTATGGCACCATTAGTGAAAATATGGATGAAATTCAAAGACTTTGATATACTTTAGTTAAAATGAAGGGAGCTTGCTAGGAAAATCAAGAAAAAATTATGAGCGCTGCTAAAAAAACAGACACGGTATACGTCTTATGACAAAAAAAAAAGTTTACTGTTGTATGACTTGGATGAAGCAAACCTGATGGACACACCTGTGCTTGGCATCGAAGAAGATCAAACTCGGGCGCTGGTAGCTGGCCCAACACAGCTATGTGACACTCCCCTACTTATTGCTAACAAGCAAAGTATAAGGGCTAAGGTGGCTTGCCCTCAAAAGCCACCGATGGCAAAATGAAAATGCTGAGTTGGAATTGTCAGGGTCTTGGGTCTACCCTGACAGTTCAAGCCCTTCGGGCCCTTGTGGCTCGAGAACTACCGGATCTCCTATTTTTAATGGAGACAAAGAATGGTCCTCCAAAGTTATCAAAAATTCAGAAACAGCTTAAATTTCCTCGCTCTTTTTGGTTAACCCTATTGGTCTAGCAGGGGGTTTAGCTATCTTTTGGCATGCTCACCTCAATATCAGCATAGTTCATTCGGATCCTGACTTTATCGACCTATTTTGCACTGACTTGGGGAACCATATACCTACTCGTATCACCTGTATCCATGCGTCGGCAGTGTTTCGGCTTCGGCAGCAGTTCTGGGAGGTTCTTTAACGGATTGCATTAACCAACTCTTTACCGTGGCTCTGTGTAGGGGATTTCAACGAAGTTACTTACCACTGGGAGAAAGTAGGGAAAAAGTTAGCTGATTTTCATCGTATATCCTCTTTTCGTGAGGTATTACATGACTGCTCCTTGATTGATATGGAGAGCAAAGGCTGTGCATTTACCTGGATAAATAACCGTCAAGGCGAAGACAATATCAAGGAGCGTTTGGACAGATCTCTGTGCAACTTTGAGTGGAGAATAGCTTTTCCGGATGCTGTTGTCAATGCTCTTCCAGCGGTGGGTTCTGATCACAGCCCACTCCTACTAAATACTGTAGCTTCCCAACCCAGGCGAGCCCGCCCCTTCATTTTTGTTTTTGAAGCCTTTTGGCTACAACACCCGGACTGTAGCAAGGTTATTTCCAATGTTTTGCAGCAACCAACCAATCACGCCATGATTTACCATACCTCTTAAAAAAGGTCAGTCTCACACTTTCCTCGTGGAGCCGTCAGACCTTCTCAAATGCTAACAAGAGAATCTGCGAACTACAATATAAACTTCAACATATCACAAACCAACTGGATATTCCCTATGACAGACACGAAGTAACAACAATTAAATCAGAAATTCAGCAGCTTTGGCAACAAGAAGAGCAGTTCTGGGCTATGCGTTCGCGAATCAAATTGGTTGAAATGGGGCGACAAAAATACTAAGTTCTTCCACGCCACAACCATCCAAAGAAGGCAGCATAATCGTATTACAATGTTACTCAATGAGGCACACGGCTAGGTTAGAGATGAAACTATATTAAAGGACAAGACTCAACTTTATTTCTCAAACCTATATCAATCAGTTGGTTTTCGTGATTATGGTCCAATCCTTAACCAATGCCCCTGCTTAGTCACCCCTGAAATGAATATGGCTCTCACCGCCACGGTTACTAAGGCCGAAGTCTGTGCAGCCACCTTTCAGCTAGGACGGAACAAGGCCCCGGGCGCGGATGGCCTCAATGGACTGTTTTATCAATCCAACTGGAATACTCTTGAAGATGTAGTGTTCAATTCAGTCTAGCAGTTTTTCCTTTCCAATAAAATGCCCTTGGCTCTCAACCAAACTGTTGTTACCTTAGTACCAAATATCCCCCTCCCACAGAGTCTCGACCACTACCGCCCTATTAGTTTATGCAATTTCGCCTATAAGATCATTTCCAGAGTCCTAGCTAATCGGTTGAAACCTCTATTGCCACAACTGATTTCACCTTAACAATCGGCATTTGTTAGTGGGCGTCAAATTCAGGACAATATTTTGGTGGTCTAGGAGATTATCCATCAGATAAAAGCAAGAAAACGTCGGCGTCACTTCCCGGCAATCATTCGTATGGATATGCAGAAAGCTTTTGACAAAGTAGAATGGGACTTCTTGATGGCCTACCTACAAAAGATTGGCTTCCATCCCCAATGGGTTCAGTGGATTTTCCAATGCATATCAATTGTATCTATTAGTATCAAGTTTAATGGTCAACAGTTGGAATTATTTTCGCCCTTCTAGAGGTATTCGTCAAGGGGATCCTTTATCCCCTTATCTTTTCATCCTATTGACGAATCTATTATCCACTCTCATTCATTGAGCCATCGACATGGGATAGCTCAAAGGTGTTAAACTTAATTGGTTTAGTCCTACTCTCTCTCATTTGTTCTTTACCGACGATGATATATTCTTTGTAAATGGCACCACTGCTGACTGCCATACCCTAGCAAGTGTTCTGTCTCAATATTGTTTAGCTTCAGGTCAGTCCATCAATCGAAATAAGTCCGGTATCTTCCTCAGTAAGGACTGCCCAAGCTATCTTAAAGCTAACCTGGCTAGTGAGCTCAGAATACATGTGCTGGAACGAATGGGTAGATATTTAGGCATCCCCTTTGATTGGGGCCAATCAAAAAGAGAGCTCTTTTCTTGGATCTTGGGTAAGGTGAACTCTAAAATGGAGGGCTGGAAGGAGAATCTAATCTCAAAGGGTGGCAAGGAAGTCCTTATTAAAACCGTTGTGCAGACCATTCCCCAGTATGCAATGTCTATTTTTAAAATCCCAATATCCATCTATAAATCTATTGAAAAATAGATTGCTAGATTCTGGTAGCAGAATGATTGTTGAAAAACGGGGATACAATGGAAACAATGGGCTGTGTTGAAAGAGCCTAAGGCGAAGGGAGGACTAGGCTTTCGAGATTTGGCGGCTTTCAACAAAGCCATATTGGGTAAACAAGCATGGCGTCTCATCCAACAGTTGTCCTCACTGTGGAGCCAACTACTTAAGGCAATCTATTTTCCTACACAAGACTTTCGCTATGCTCGGAAAGGAATTCGCCCTTCATGGGGCTGGCAAAGCTTACTGTTAGGAAGGGAGGTTATACTTCCTAATCTACAGTGGTCGGTTCGCGACGGCACAAATATCAACATCAGGCAGGATCGATGGCTTCCTAGGGGTATTCTTGGTGGACCTGTACAGCGTGATCAACCAACAATGGTGGCCGATCTCTTAGTTCAGAATTCGAATAATTGGGATATCGCAACTCTAAACACCTATTATGATGCACAAACAGTACATGACATACTCAGCATTCCAGTGCGACGAAACCTCACCATTGATAAACTAATATGGACAGCTACAACAAATGGCCAGTATACAGTTCACAATGGCTATCATTCTATCAGAGGAACAGAAAGAGAGTCTCTGACCTTACATGCCTCATCGTCATATCAGTCGCCTCCTCAACTTTGGAAGCGCATCTGGAAGCTTCATCTCCCACCAAAGCTCAGGGTTTTCTCCTGGAATGTCTGCCATAACGCCTTGCCCACAAAAGACAACCTTTATCGACGTCATATCAGCCCCGATCCCTTTTGCCCTCTTTGTCACACCCATCAGCCGGAGACGATTGAGCACCTCTTCTTGTTCTGCCCCTAGACATCTGGAATTTGGTCACACCCGTCAATAGGTCTTTCCTTTGCAGACACAAAAATCCGCCACATGGATGAATGGTTTGCTAATCTAATTTTTGATAAATAGCTCGTACCTGCCCTAGAGTTTATTATAGCCGTCTGTTGGCAAATCTGGAAAGCCAGAAATAGCGCGATCTTCTCCAACCATCACCTGGATCCATCCTTTGTTGTACTTGCTGCCACAGCCCAGGTTTGATCTACTCAACTCTCCCATCCGTCTTTGCTGCGACAAAGTCATCGGGTGCAAAACTTTGGATTGTTTCTAGCGATCTCCTCCTCTGGGGTCCCTCCGAATTAACATAGATGGGGCTTTCATCTCCGGCGATATCACCGGATCTATTGCCGTCATCTGTCGAGACCATTATGGGCATTTGAAGGATGGATTTACCATATCTATGCCGGCAGTGTCGGCTTTGCAGACAGAAACTCAGGCGCTTATTTGTGCTCTCCGGTACGTGCTTCAGCTCCCTTCAGTGTCTACCCCTCTGGAGATTGAATTGGACTGCTTTGTCTTGGTTGAAGCCCTCAACGACCGGCAAGAGCCTCCATGGGAGATCCGCCCCCTTCTCCACGAAGTCGCTCCCCTTTGTAGCGCTATCCTTCTTGTTGACACCTAAATTTTGGTGACCCTTTTAATTAAAAAATTAGGGATTAATTTTAACCCTTAAAAAATATTAGTTAATTAATTAATTGCATAGCATTTAGTTTTAGGTGCATTTATTTTAATTTGCATTTACATTGGGCCGGTGACAAATGGGTTCAAATTGATGGTTCAGAATATTAATTTGGTGAATTGGACTAAGCCCACGAAGGGAGTAAATCGGCTCAAGCTCGTATCCTCGGAAAGATTTTACGGATTGATTTTTGCGAGATTTCAAATTTTAGAAGAATCCTCTTGCAATCCTAAATCGTATCAAAAGCAAATATTGCATTTGGAAAAAGGAATTTTCGTTGATACGGATTTTGAAAAATTAAAACCCTAATCGTGGCCTATAAATAGATTAAACGTGTAGGGTTTGAGGAGGAGGCCACATACACGTTGAATATACGGCCATATTGTGGGGTCTTTTTTCTCTCGATTCGAAGGTTAAAAATTCAGGCCATAAGAGAAAATTTTCCATCGTTTCTTTAGGGTTTGTCGAGAAAAAGTCAAGGTTTTAAGCTTTTGTTGGAAAAAGAAAAAGGGCGGCGGCAGAAGAGAAAGAGTTGCAGAGAGAAAAGAGATGTGAGGGGACAGGTGAGTGCGAAAGAAAAAAGAATAAAAAGAAGAAAAGCAGGGTGCTGTTCATCTTCTTCTTCCGGCAGCCGGCCACCGCTCCCTCCGCCCGAGATCCAGCCACGACGCCGCGCCGCCGCACCCCTACGCCATCGCCACCCCGCCGCCCACGCCGCGTCTCCGCCTCTACGCGACATCACCGGTATCCCGATCTGCCCACTCGAGAGCCCCGACGACCACGGATCCGAGCCGGTCGTCGCTCCGCCGCCGAGCGAGCCCTCGCACCGGCCCGCATCTCCTCTGTTGCTCGTGCCGCGCCACCACCAGGGTTCCCCTCGTCCCCGAGCAGCTACGCTGACCGCCACTTGACTCCTCGCGACGAATCGACACCTGCCCCATCAACGGCAACTCAATCTAACGAACTCTAGACGTCCTGAACGAGAATCAAAGCCGTCCTCGCCTCAAGCGCGCATCTTGACTACCCCTGCGGAAGTTCCTGCAGATCCATGGCGCTGCACCAGTGATTCAGTAATCCTGTCCACCTCAGCCCCTGCCTTAACAGATTAGTGGCTCCAGAGAACACCGGCAGTCGCTTTGGCGTGTCGCAATCCGCTGGTGAGTTGCCCGGAGGATTCCAGTTTGCTGCAACGCTTCTTGCAACAAGTTCCCGGTAACTCTGGTGAACATCCAGCGAACACCATCATCACCGAGCTTCAACACCAAGAATCTGCCGTCTCCCAGCCTACACCGCACGATGATCTGCCGTTACCGTTGCTGATCTTTCACCTTGTTGTGGAGCTGTTTCTCTGTTTTGCAGGTTATCAATCATTAACAAACCACTCCGAGGCTCCCACTGTCGCTGCCATGCCTCAATATCATGGGCCGAGCACTGCCCTCGCCGTAAATCCCTAAGCCGTGACCGAGTTGTTATCCCATGGCGTCCCCATCCAGACGTGAAGCTGCTGCTCACCTTAGCTCAATGCCAAACCCATATCCTCCCGGTGGCAGTAGACGTCTCGTCCCTACCGTTTGCCGCCTCGGCCTGCCCCAGCGTTGAAGTTCCAGCGAACGCACGGATTAGCTCTTGCAGTTTTCGGGCACGAAGCTTATCATCCCAACACCACGAGCAACCCCGACGACGCTCAATTCTGACGGCCACGTGTCTTAGCCTTTCAATGCCGCGAGTAGTCCAACAACGCCGCTGCTGCCCCAAGCGCCAACACTGACCCACGATCGTCAATCCGCGTCAACAACGAAGCCAGCTGCTATTAACACCCAACTTGCCTTCATCGTGGGTTGCAACGTGATTCTTCAATCATTTCTTTTAAATGTTTTTTTCATGCAGGTTGAGTTTTCACGTGGGGATAACATAATTCATATAGTTGAGTAGTGAAGAGAAGAGGCACGTGGAACACCACCTGGTGGGATACGCTGTTTTTGGTTGAGGCCAAACGAAAGTCATCCTTGACCATTGACTTCAGCTCGCGTCCTCTGCCAACGTCCGCGAAATCTCTATCCGCAAGCTCCATCTCCGCGAGCTCGCTGACACCGTGAGCCGTGTAATCGCCGCCGTTCGTGAGTCCTTTGCCGCTGACAATTTATTTTATTTTTATTATCGTTTTATTTTTCTTTTAGTGGAATTATTCTTTAATGTTTGATTGAGATTCCGACATGAAATTGCCTCTGAAATTTGAGATTGACAGTCCGATTTTCGCGCCCGAAATCCGACTCGCAATCACAATCGTTTGAAAAATTGCCAATCCGATCTCACGCTCGAAATTCGATTCGTGATTTATTTAAAATTATCCAACCCGATCTCATGCGCGAGATATGGTTTGCCAATTTGCGGATGTCAATCCTATCTTATTTGATTTGCCATCGTGTTAGTTGAGTCAATTTTAATTTTGTAAAAGGAAATATCCAAAAAAATATTTGAATTAGCATTAGGTTGGTTTTAGAATATCTCTTGTTATATTGCATATTTAGAATAGGGATTTTATTTCGAATTTAAAAAAAAAAAAATGCATTCATTTAGGATGTTAGTTTTAAATTTGAATTGCACGTTTAATTATTTGGCAATTTTTAATTTCGAATTTCATAATAATGAAAAAGAAAAAAAATAGAATTAGGGCATTCTTTACACGTCATTGCATAGTAGAATAAATTGCATGCTTATTTAGAATAGAAATATCGTGCGTACATCATATAATGCACGTCATTTAGTGATTTTTGTTAGGATCATTTAATTAGAAATTGCCCATCATTAAGATTAGGTCATTTTGGTTAATTTAGATTGCATATTTAATTATCGCATTTTTTACTCATGTCATATAGCTAAGTCATGTTGCCATGTCATATCATTTCATGTTAAATTAGTGGCATGCATTGCATAAAGCATGATTCTCATTAGTTAAGTAAAAACAAAACAAAAATTGCGTGTTAATTAGAAACCATATCTAAGGTTGTTGATGTGGATTTTAATTTAACATTGCAGATGCTTTCGTTGCTATGAGGTAAGTTTTTGCAATTTATTTAATTGTTTTCTTGAGTGTTAAATTGGTGGTTTGCGTACCTGCATGATCACCTCACATGTTAGGGAAATAGATTTAAAATCAATTCAAATTGCCTGCAAAAAACATTTTTCAAAATAAAAAGAAAGGTACCGAAAGGGCGTTAGAGAATTCTAGCGTAACCAAGTGCCCGTACCCATAGTCTCTGGTTCGTAGGAGTAAAATAATTCTCCTATTATTTTACTTGGGTTTCTAATCGACCCACCAAAAATAGATTAGTAGCGACTCCTGATTGAAAATTAATTGCATGTTAAGAACTTGAACCTAAGTTGCGAATTGGTATGGGCTTGGGAGAGCCCGAGTTAAGTCTAGGCTTAATAATCCATTAGCCAAATCCTAGGTGGTTCACACTCGAAAAATTGGTCGCGACAGCTCTTTTGCAAATTAGGTTTTGTGCTAGGGTTGCCAATTCAATTGCTGATTGGGCAGCACGAGCCCACAACAAGGGCTGCCTCTTCCCTTCTTGGGCCGAATCCCCCTCTCCCCTTCTCGACTTGCTGTTATCAGACATTATAGCTACTAACTGTATTTCCTATCTTTATAATTATATTATCCTTCTATCATATGGTAGAATTGACTACACCACCTGTGCTTTTTATAATGAAGTCCCGGATTCCACTGACCACTTATTTTTTGATTGCCATCTAACGGCTTCTGTCGCTTATTTTTGGGCCACTCGCTGCAATCTTCCCTGGCGTCCTAGGCCTTGGAAGGATAACCTCCTCTGGGCTATACGGTTCCTCAAAGGCAAAGATTTTTTTCACATTATAGCACGGCATTCTTTTGCTGCTATGTGCTATATCATTTGGAAGAAAAGGAATGCCATTATCTTTCGTGGAGAGTCGGTCATCCTTACTTTAATCAAAAATCACCTTATCAAAAGTGTGAAGGACAAAGCTGCAAGTTTTTCTAATATCCCTGATATCTCGAGGAATAGACGTCTCCAGCAGAGTTGGGGCTTTCACCCAGCTATCTTTAGCGATCGACAGGAACAAGCTTAGATCGGTGTCCTTCAACACCCTGCCTCTTCGGTATCCGGGCATTGGCTTCTCTTCTGGCAGCGGAGGGTCTTTGCTATCTTAGCTCTTTGTTGTCTCTCCTAGACCTTCGGTCCTTGCTCTGTTTAGTCCGTGTTGTTCTTTTCTAGTTTCTTGATTGTGCTCCCTTCCACTCTCCCTACATTGTATCGAGAGTGCAAGATTAGGAGCCGGTCGAGTTTTTTGTATATTTGTTCTAAGCTATAATACCATTTACCTTACCAAAAAAAAAGTCATACGGTAATTCTTCGTGTTGGGGTCCCACCTTTTTTTTTAATACTAATCATTGAAAGCATGACATGCCATTTAATAAAACCAAAATCCCAAACTTCTTAGTGACACTAGCATCTTTGAGAAGTCGTTCGTTAAGTTTTCAAACCGCTCTTCCACAATCAATTCAGAATCAAATCAATGGTAGACAAAAGGAATTACACGTGGCTCAATCGAATCTCGATATACTAATTGTGTGAAACATGTTTACATTGTCTTTTGGAGGAAGTTCAGTCCCATCAATATCTTATTTCTAATTTCTTCATCTAAATTGTAACTTCTTTATTTTTAAGGTTAAGTGCGTTCGAAATTTTAAAACTTATGATGAAAGTATTAAATACTAAAATTTTTAAGTCCTAAACTTGTCAAGAAATGCGACTAAGTCTTAAAACTTTCAAAAGTGCATTTAGACCCTAAAAATTATCAAATTTATGCAAATAAGTCCTTCCATTGATTGTAGTTTTGAAAACCGTAGGACTTGATTACACTTTCATGATAAGTTTTAGAAATTGATTGCATTTTTGAAAATTATAGGATTCGATTGCAATTTTATTATAAGTCTTAAGATTTGATTGTACTTTTAATAGTTTTAGGACCCAATTGTACTTTCATAACAAACCTTAGGACTTATAATACATTAATCCCTAGTTCAAATGAGAGAATGCCTTGAATTTCATAAGAGGTGAAGGAGATCCAAAGAAAGGGAAAGCAACAAGAAAAGAGTAGGCGTGAGTGTTGTGAGGCGAAAAGGAAAGACCGAAAGAAAAGGGGAGGTGTACTTAAGACATTTAAAAAATAAAATAAATAAATAATTAATATTGTTTGGGTGGTTGAATTCTTTCCTTGGAATCAAGAACCAGGCTTCTTAGACACCGGTTTCATTTTTAGAAACTGGGAACCTAACCAGCACTTCGAGGAACCGAACCCAACTAGCCAGCTTGGTCTAATCCAAACGGTTTCTGATTTGGTCGGTATGTCTTACTCATCCCTACTTTTAAAGAATATTTTTATCTTTCTAGATATTTATAAGTTATTTTTACTATAGGCCATGATATCATATCTATAAATCTGTTTTGTTTAAATTGCTCTAAACTCTTAATATTAAGTTAACAGTATAGTTGGTATAATCTAATAATATGCCGATAAGTAGGTTGTCTTTATGCTCGAATGTGTCTGCGCATCATCTTTTATCAGAAAATTTATCGAATGATTCGCACAGAGCGTGGAGCAACGTCTAGTTAAATATATACCCGAAACCGGAGAAACTCTCCTTTATGCACCATGAAAATGTAGACCTAAATTTGACTATTAAATATCTACAATTAAAAAAAAAAAAGGGGGGGGAGGCATCTACAATGGAGGCAATTCATTAACTTTACATCTCTCGGACATTGAATCTGCATGAGATAACATCCACCCAATGAACATTTAGTGGGGATGAGGGATGAAGAAGTAAATATTCTTTCCAATCATGCACGTGTTTATCAATGAGAGGAATTGACAAGCGTTCGACAGATGGGGTGGGGGGGATGTCGACAGAACGAATATTCACAGATCAAAGAGGCTTTTCACCTTAAATTTTTATTGTGTTTTGAGGAACAATTCGACAGTACAAAAGGCACGGGTGAGAACGAGAGTGAATTATCCTCAACATCATCCCAAAGTCACCGCCCATTCTCTTATCATTGTTTGGCCTCTGATATTTTGTTTGTGATGGCTCTGAAATGTCATCTTTTTAGGGTTTCTGAGAGAGAGAGGTTATCTATCTGCTGGCATCTGTAAAAGTGGTAGTCTCTGTCTGAGATAAAGATCTTTGTTTTCTCTTTCGTCTCTCTGGAGAGGGAATGTCAAGGAAAGAGAGGAGAACCAACTTGTGATTTTGAGATCTCTCTCTCTCTCTTTCATGCTGTGATGCCAGGATCCGACCTCGCATTCTTCTTTATCTTTTTGCTGTCTGCTGTGCTGCTGGCTGATGATAAGAAAGATCACATTCTGTTCTGCAACTCGCGCCTGCTTATGTCTCTAGGAACTTATAGGATTCTCCGGTGACAAGATCTCCCGTCGTAATTTTATCATAATCACGTGCATTTTATTGTATTTTCTCTATAAAGAATTGTAACATACAAAAATTTAAAGGATTGATCATCGCCAAGTCAGATTTACTCTCATTTTCATTCGATGCCAAAGGATTTTTAGAAACATAATGTTTACCATTCCCTCCCCCCTTCCTTTTTCGTCACGTTTTAACAATCAACCAATGACACTAATCCCCATTTACTAATCCAGCTTCGAAAGCATCCACCAACAACCTAAACATATTAATCCTTTTAACATATAGAAGCTTCTACAATCCGTTGAGAAACCATCTTTCAAGAGATTAATAGCCGTTGGACAAATAAGATTCTCATTGATTACAAATTCTTTTAAGCTTTTGTGTCTCATGACCTTTTGTAATTTGAATAAGAGTTACGAGAAAATGCATCATGTTTTCACAATGAGTTATGAGCTAGGAATCAGTCTTCGATGGATCATGGAAGCCCCCTCGATCATGACATCTAAAATTGTTACTACTTTGCTATGGAGAGTTTGTAGACCATATATCAACTTCAGCAGGTCATGACTCAATTGATATTGCAATCCTGCAAAAGGAAGATAATATTAGCGAAGCTAAATGTTTCAAATTATTTGTGAAAGCAATCTGATTAGAAAAGACAATCTTCTTTATTAATTTATGTATTTTGCTATAATTGGAGAGAATATTGAAAGACGAAGCATACAATTTCCATCTATTCTTTATGAATTCTACATATCACTATATTATAGACCCAAGTAAGTATTTAAAAGGTTCAAGATAGAAGAAATAGAGGGAAGAACCCCCGAGGGGTAGGACTCCCCAATGTCACCTGCAATATTTCCTCCTAGGTAGGATAGAAAAATATTTACCCATAAATAGAGAGGGCCTTTGGTGGTGAAGGTAAACACCATGTCGTGTCTCCGGGTATGCTACCGTCGGGTAGCATGGTATAGTAGTCTTATCATGCTTGGGGTGAAGAAGTGGAGCTCACAAGGGCTCCTGCTAGGTTGGTGTGTGCTCACACAAGTCTTGTTACCGACTGCCAACCTAGTACCCCTTGGTTTCAAGACTTGTGCAAAAATCTTTATGAATTGTGTCCATCGATATAAGACTCAATATTCCTATTTCCCAAATGAAAGTAGGATGATAAGGGCTATCACTACAAGATCTTCAAGTACGAAATTTTTTCTTCTTATTTAGAATGAACTTAAACAATAGGATAAGAACTCGAGATAAGCGCCAATGCATTATGAATGTGATGAATCCAACTGTCTTCATTTGATAAGAATCAATCCAAGCGTTTTCAAGATTCCACCGCACATTGAAAGAAGGTAGATCTTGATCCGTCAGATCAAAATGTTCGTCCTCAGCCAAAGTAGACATATAAACCCATGAAACTAAAGCATCTAGGAAAGACTTTAGGTCCTTTTTATTTCATGGCTACTGTGCCCTAAGATTTTAGGGTGGAGTGGCCTTTCTGCAGGGCGTACATACGTGGCAGCTTGAAAGACTCAAACAAATTGACATTAAAAAAAAATGCAAGAAGATTCGAAATGGTGACGACTGATGAAAAGTCGAATTGTGAAAGTGAAGTGGCCTTTCGGATTTGGATCGTTGTGCCTTTCGATTTTGCAGGGCCAAAAAAGCAGTCTAGAACATGGGGTACGCGCGAGAATAATATCAATTGAAAAAAGGTGTATAAAAGTTTGGATAAATGATTGTGTAAATAGTTCTTACAGGATCAAATTTGGTCGATATTCCTAATATATTCGGATTTGTGGAATCTTTACTTGGCCAGTTGATGATAATTTTTAGTTTAACAGACTTATCTGATATAACACTATGGTTAATTATTCCTAGTGCCTTACATTCTCCTAGTCATACAAATCAAGGGAATTCCAATCTAGAATTTTTCGTTAGTGATAAAGTTTGGGAGAACTTTTTATGCTAAGGACATAGTATCAACATCTAATTAGTCTATTTTGAGATGATCAGGCACTGTTTATCCAAGAAAAAGTTTTGTGATACCCTTGACTAGGTCTAAGTTCGTTGAATTAATTTTCAACTGGACTTGGTAGCATGAGTGTATGATGACTCCTAAGTGAAGTTCAATAATATATAAGGACATAATAAAAATTTGAGTACGTAATCAATTTCTCCAGAAGTTGAATTTATTAGAGAAATATTATATATTTTATATTTGTAAAAACGTCTCACGTAAAGATTCATGGGATGGTGAAGGCTTTAAACCCAAAGAACTAGATAGTTGTGAGGTATGATAGTGAATAACTTAAGTACATATGAGTCGAAAATAGTCAATACTTATGACAGATAAAGAAAATCCGAAGATGAATAATGATAAAGCATGAGGAATTAAACCTCAGATCTCTTGGCTCTTGTTGAAAACTATATAACCTTTTAGCATTGTCTGCTTGAAAAATCATATGTAGAAGAGATGACAAAAAGAAGAGTTGGCTGAATGAGAAATGAATAATCGTATACAAGTCTTTCTAGCTACAAGTAGATTCACACCACATTCAAATGAGCGTTGGGCCAAATGACCCTAACATATTAAGCTGAAAGATAGAGGCGTGATTAGTTGTTCATGCTCTTTTGGCCTAGAAATAGGCCTTGTAAAAGCTTTGCATCAACCTTAATTTAAACTGTTCCTTGACTTCAAAAAGTGGTTAGATAGACTAGTAAAGCCAACATGGTTCCCAAAGTTTGACCATGATCTTATGCGAGTTCAAATCCAAGGCAGTTAACAATCACATGATGAGTTATACCTCTTTAGTTAAGGCAAAGTCACACATTTCGACTTTCCAAAGTCACTAACGCTGTAGGTAGAATCTTGTTCTTTATTAGGACATAAAGGCTTGGGAAAAGATATAGGGTAGAGTCTGATTTGATCTGGTTGGTGTTCTTCTCCTAAAGGAGTACTTGTTTTTACCACATTGTTCTTCTTTTCATCTTATGTATACCTTGCGCATGATCACCAGGTCTTTCTCAATTCTCTTTATCGAACACAGAATGAGAATCTTAGAGAGAGGGGGGGGTCCCCAAGTGGATAAACCCTAGTTTCATTCTCCAACTCAGCAGATGCCTCCAAGATATATACACGCAGAAAATTCCCGTGGTTGAAAAGAACTTGTTTCAACAATGAGCCAAATGGGGGCAAAAAAAGGAACTTAAATGATGGATAAAGTACATTTTGGTATCCACGAATTGATTAGTAATCTTTCCAAATTATAAACCGTAGCTAGTATTGAGAAGAAAATGAGGGAGATGGGTTTAATTGCTAAAGGAGGGAAGAAATACTTGGCCTAAAAATAAAATTGCCCGTAAAATGGAGGATGCTCATACGATATAAGATGTTACGAAAATAAGAAAATAAAGGATGTAGTAGATATAACGTGAAGCCGTACAAAGGACATGTTGCCTCTGTTACGTATGGAAGGAATCTTATTCATTTGTATGCAGCTTCTGTTCTCCAGTGCAAGTTCAAAAGTCCTTGTCCACGTTGCAATGATCAAGAGTTCCCTGAGAATCCTTGTGAAAATAGCCAAATATCTAAAGGAAAATTCTCTCTCTCACACACGCGCACGCAAGCCCAGAACCCTCCTTGAAACATCTATATAAGCACGTCCCTCATGAAGCCTCAAGCAATCCACATAACACAAGAAACTCTTATATCACATTCCAAACTTCAAGAGATCACTTTACTCTCTCTTCTAGCTTATTACCACTCTCTGGAATTTGCTTTTGTCGACATTCTCGGAGCTTCCGACATCTCGAATCTTTTTTCTCAATGGAAGATCTGGTGGCCAAGATGAGCTCGGAGAAGCCGGTAGTGATCTTTAGCAAGAGCTCATGTTGCATGTGCCACACCATCAAGACGCTTCTTTGCGACTTTGGGGCGAACCCTACAGTCCACGAGCTAGATGAGATTCCGAGAGGCAAGGAGATCGAGCAAGCCCTTGTGAGACGCGGGTGCAACCCGGCAGTCCCCGCTGTGTTCATCGGCGGCCAGCTTGTCGGTGGAGCCAATGAGGTGATGAGCCTCCATCTCAGTAGGTCCTTGATCCCTATGCTCAAACGCGCCGGAGCGTTATGGCTTTAAAGATTTCATCGACAGTCTCATCCGGCCAAATAAGAAAGAAGAATAAATAAACAAATGTGTGTTTTTGGTACACATGAGTTTGGAAATATAGGTATATTAGTCGAACGTGTGGTCATACTATGAAGAGAGCTTATCATAGTTAATATTAGACAAAATGCTAACTTGTACGGGGTTTGTATCATTTTGTGGTGACTCCTGTGTCTGATCTGAGCAATAAAAGTGACGCAGTTTTGCTATATATATATCTACTTTTTTATATGTATTCGGAAAGAATTGACTTTAAGTAAACAGTTTGCATAACCTTTGTTTCACAACTCACGTCCATCTCCATTGATTTAGATAGTCAGTCAACTTTTCTACCCATCAAAATCTTACTTGTTTGGATCTACTCACTTTCACTTATAGAAGGCACCATTAACTTAGGTGAACTATTATTGATCCTTTGAAGGGGCTTAACAACTTTTAAGTACATGAGTAAGAATTCGTCAACTAATTATGGAAGTGTGGCAATTGATTGATGTAACCCCTAAATTTGAAATCGCGATTTTTTAATGCGGTGATATAAAACGTAGACAAATGATGCCATTCTAAACGTCGCAATTAAGAGGATGTAGGATTTATGGTTGTAGAAGTGTAAGATTTTCCATAATTTTTCAGACAGGCATAAAGGTTCAAGCAATTCAAACAATAAATAAGTAATATAAGGCGAGAGTAACTGGATAATCATACATAGATATTCGCTCTGACGTGCCTTAATTTTATATCCCAAATTAATAACGTAACAAGGTTGGAATCTACTAGTCAAACAAGTGTTATACAAATCGCTACACCGCAGAACTTGTTTCATGTTAAAATGTCAGTGTTCAACTCATTATTTCATTTTTATTCCTCAAGAAAGAGCTCTCACTTTTATTTCATTCAAGGTATCTAGGTTTATCAAGTAATCAATATGCACATGATGGAGAACGTAAATCTCAAACCTAAATGATTGTGGGCATGCTATATCCGACAACCAGATCAATTTCAAAGGGACATGGTGAGGATCTAATATGTACTTATATATGACCCACTTATCTAACTATTTATTACAATGCACTACACTTCATAAATTAATTTCATATATCGATCTTAGCGTCTAATTTATTTTTATAAGTGGTTAAAGCTTGTGAGAGGGTGAGCAACTTGGCATGCTCACGTGCGAGCTTTACCTAGTAATTTGCCTTTTATGGTTGCTATAGAAAATTTCTAATACTAGCAAATCTCTTATTCCTATACATATTTAGATAAATAATCTCTAATCGATGTACATATTTGACAAAAATTAAATGAATATTAGAAAATCAACAAAAATAAGTTTTAGCATGTATAAAAACAATCATTACATAGTGTGATAGATAACAATAAAAATAAAAATAAAATGTAATTTTAATATTATCCAATTTTCCGTACTTCATAAATTAATATTCAAGTAAATGCATGATAAGTGGTGGCCATTGTTAGGGCTACAACTATTACTTAGAGGGGGTGAATAGGTGAATATGTGGAAATTGAAAGATAATCGAATTTAATATTGCCATAGGACAACGTCTAATGACAAGTTGTGCGTGACCAAATCTTATCAGTGTGCAATAATCTATCACAAGAAATAAATAAGAGTTTAAGGAATAGAAAAATGCATAGAACAATTATAGTGGTTCGGCTTATAATAAACCTATGACCATTCTCTCCGCCGACACCCTTGGTTAGATTCCACTAATGAACCACTCAAAGGTTACAACAACCAAGTATTCTCGACTCGAGTAAGTGTGATCAAATCTTCTGATCTCACACTACTACAGCAACCTCTAAAGATTACAAGTTAAGCTCACAAAGACGAGTGTGTAAAAACGAAGCTTTCTCAAACTTTGGAATTTTAGGATTTCGGTTCTTTTTTTTCCCCCTTCTCCTTTAATACTCCTTGTTCTCCTAGCCGACCATTGGACATAAACTCTGAGAATTATTCTTGCAATCAACCCAATGGACTTGAATGAATCGAGAAAATTTGATTGCTCCTAGGATGCCAAGAATCTAAGTCTCCCTTGATTTTGCTGCCCATCAAGAGAGTTTAGGTTTCCATAAGTTGAGTTCTTCATTTGTAAAATGCGTCTCATCTCCAATTGATTGTTGCAAGAATTATTTTTCAATAGGGAAAGATTGCGTGGATATTATCCCTCATAAATAATCAATAAGTATAGAAAGAAATCTAGGCCAATTTACTAGCCATTGCACTTCACATCATATGGAAATATGGAAAGTTCTCCTAACATTTGATTGTCTCGATAATCCTTGCAAATTACACATTTGCCTCTGATTAAGAAGATATAATCATATTCTAAGTAGGACCGACACCAACACACGACACAACACGACACGACACCACACAACACAACACGCCGATACATCATTTATAAAAATAAATAAAATATATATATAATTTGGACACATTGTGTAGTTTTATATATACATGATAAATTATCATTTTATGATTATTTTAATAAAATTAATTTGAGTACATAAATAAATAAATAGTAAAAGAGCCTTAAATGAATTTACACTAAAAATATTAATCCATTATTTGTTAATATCATTCATTATTTCAATTTGACAAATTTAACTCAATTCCAATAATTCATAAAACTTGAAAGAAAAAACAAGCAATCCACATTTTAGACTCACGTGTCGAAAAAAAAAAGACAAAAGATAAACTTGAGAAGTAAATTGTGTGTCACAAAAAGTGAGAATTAGAAGAGAAGAGAATACTAGATTTTTCTTCTTTTTCCGTTTATTATTTTTACTACATTTTGACCCATTATTAATTGAAAATATATAAAATTGACTCGTGCATATTGAAATTCCAAACTCACATGTCGAAATTTTGGACTCAAGTGTCAGAGAATGTCATGAGAGTTGATCAAGTGTCGAAAAATCTGACACCCGTTTACTGTGTATCGAAGAGTGTGGGAGAATGTTGGACACATGTCTAACTGTCCGACACGATACGAAAGCTCTCAAAGAGTGTCAGTACTTCATATTCATATATTGATGTAGAGAACCAGATTCACTAGTGTCTTGAATTTAATGAACATATTTGCTCCAACCACCGCACCTGGAAATTTATCATCAAAATTATAAAAACACTATGTAAAGATTTTGTTGATCTTCAAAATCATTTAGGGAATTTGCCTAACTACCCTCATCATAAAGTGCATTATATTTTTAAATTTGTACTAAACTATCAACTAAAAAGTTACCCATCGGCATAGAAAACCAACAACACATATTTACAAATGAATCAATCGTATAAAATGATGGAAAATGAGTATTAACAAATCAACAAAAACAATTACTAGTGATTTCAAAAAAAACAAAAAATCTAACGAAAGAAATTAGATGTCTGGGTATTGCTTCAATTTCAGCTCAGTTGTTACTTTGTAAAAAATATCAAAAAATTGGGTGGTGTTTAGACTCATTGATAGAAAAGAGGCTAACTTCGACGAACTTTGGAAAGCAACAAGACAATACAACGTTTCAGTGCATCTAATGGTTGACTTTAATTATCAATAAATGCAAATTAACTTAACAACCAACATTTAACATAATCTTTAAAAAAAAATACATATGGTCTTACAAGTCGTGCAACACACTTGTGTCTTGCTACGACTGTATAAGTTGTCTGTTTTGCATAATTTTTTTTTAGTTAATACCACAAAAAATGCTAAATTGATACATATATAACAAATTTACTCCAAACTAATTTTTTTACCATGAAAAACTCTAAACATGTACGCATGTGAGAAATTTACTCTAAAATAATTTTTTTACCATAAAAAATCTCGAAATGGTATACATGTGACAAATTTTTCCCAAATTAATTTTTTGACTACAAAAAACCTCATATCGATGCACCCATGATAAATTTACACTCGGTTAGCTTCTATCAGATTTTACCATTAAATTTGTTGTTGTGCATAACACATGATGACGTGGTATATTGCCATGAAAATCCATGGGGTAAATATTATGAAAAATCCCAAACTAATACACCTACAACAAATTTAACAGAAATTTGGGGTATTTCATTGTATTAATCCTATGAATTTCTACGTGAATTTGCCACACCACCATATCAGTTTGAGGTTTTTTGATCAAAAAATTAATTTTGGATAAAGTATATTTACCAATTTAAGATTTTTTTATTAAAGTTTCTTAATGACTACCAAAATTAATTTTGCCACACCACCATATCAGTTTGAGGTTTTTCATGATCAAAAAATTAATATTGGATAAATCGGTCGCATATTTACCAATTTAAGATTTTTGGTGGTATTAAAGTTTCTCAATGACTACCAATAATCTCTCCCTAATGTGTTCGGCGATGTCTAAAGAGAGCAAAAGTTATATCAAGAGACATGCTCTTTTCACAGCCTATCACTCATCATAAGGAAACTCTCTCTTTCATAACTCAAAACAAATTGTCGTGCACCGACTCGACATGGACCATCCATTAATTTAAAAGGAGGACCATTGGGCAATCCTTTTTCGCGAAATTACCAAAGACGATGAGTAGGAAGTATCATTGGCGATCCACTTAGTATCCACCTATATAGGTGCTTATCCAGAATTATTTATGCCTTACCAATACATTAACTAGCAATCAAAATCTCCCAGATGCTTTTTTGGCTTCACGATATTCGCCGAGCCGTCGATTTGAATGCTCTTCCCGTGCATCATGAGCGGGCCCGTCGCCCCCTCTCTCCTGATCGCCTTATCGCCAGACCGCTTGCAGCCCGTTCGTGGTACGACCCCGACTCATTAGGAGCTAAAAGAGCGTATGAACGCTAAACAGTTTCTGAAGAAGTTTAGCAATAGATTTAGCTAGAGAGTAGAGATCATGAAATTCAAACTAGAGAGGCAGGGTCAGTGATTCAGGCGGGTGGTTAAAAGCCCTGGTACCCCATGCACAAATTCATGTGATCCTTAAACTATCAATATGTTGTTCACATGATTAATCCAACCAAGATATTTTCTTCCTGGCCAACAGTCATGTGATCCTTGAACCATCATTATGGAAGAAAAATTTAAATAAAGGCCTGAATTCACCGACTGACGAAATCTTTGCAGGTTAGCTTCATCTAATTGGAGATGGGGTAATTTTTTCCAATATTTGCAAAAGTGGGCAGAAGTCCACCACAAGTGCCATAACTTGGCACGCCGGGACACTTAGGTGCCATAACTTCAAAACGGTATACTTAAGTGCCACTTTTTTTTTCGAGTGGGACACTTAAGTGCCACCTCCGGCGACCCTTGCCGGAAATCCTACGTGGCAATATTTTATTATTATTTTTTGCCTACGTGGCTCGCCGGAGCTCCAAATCAGCATAAAAATTAAAAAAATTTAAAAAAAAAAAAAAAGAAAATTTTAAAAATTTTAATTTTAAAAAATTAAAAAAATAAAAAAAAAAAGAAAATTTTAAAAATTTTAATTTTAAAAAATTTTAAAAATTTTAAAAAATAAGAAAATTTTAAAAAATTAAAAAAGGGGGGAGGTCGAACGGGCGGGTGAGGGTGAGCCCTCATCGCCGCCGCCTCCCGCCGTCGCCGGGAAGGGCCGGCGACGGAGACGGAGGGGCGAGGGTCGGCGGGGTCGCCGGCCCCGCCGGCCGACGGCCGAGGGCTGCAAGCCCTCGCCGGATCGCGGCGAGGGCCGCGACCCTCGCCCGGATCGGGCGAGGGCTCGCGGGCCCTCGCCGACCCTCCCCACTCCGTCGCCGGCCCTTCTCGGCGGCGGCGGGGAGGCGGCGAGGCCCGCGAGCCCTCGCCGGATCGGGCGAGGCCGCGACCCTCGCCGGATGGGCGTGGACCGCGACCCTCGCCCGGATCCGGCGATGGGTCGCGGGCCCTCGCCGCCTCCCGCCGCCGCCGGGAAGGGCCGGCGACGGAGTGGGGAGGGTCGGCCGGGTCGCCAAGCCCGGCCGAGGGGGCGGTGAGGCCGGCCGACCAGCGGCGAGGGCCCGCGAGCCTCGCCCGGTTCAGGGCGAGGGTCGCGGCCCTCGCCGCGATCCGGCGAGGGCTCGCGCCCCGCCGTCCCCTCCGTCGAGGGCCCGACCCCGGCAACGGCGAGGAGGCGGCGACGGCGAGGGCTCGCCCTCAACCGCCCGTTCGACCTCCCCCTTTTTTTTTTTAATTTTCTTAATTTTTTAAAACTTTTAAATTTTTCTTAATTTTTTCTTTTTTTTAATTTTTGAATACTTTATAATTTAATTAATTTTTATATTATTATTTACACGTAGACACGAAACGGCGTCGTTTTGCGTTTTCTCCGCCACGTCGCGTGCAAAACGACGCCGTTTTGGACTAAACTTGCCGGAAAATTGCCACGTCAGCCATTTGGCCGGATTTTCGCCGGAGTGGCACTTAAGTGTCCCATTTTACTCCGATGATGGCACTTAAGTGTACCATTTTAAAGTTATGGCACTTAAGTGTCCCGGCGTGCCAAGTTATGGCACTCCAGGTGTCCCGCACTCTGCAAAAGTGGGTAAAATCCTAAAGAAATCACAAATCGAATGGGTAAATCCGCATAGACTGTGCCTCCTCGCGTTCTTCAAGTCCCGATTTTGATTTCACTCTCTCCTTCCTCTCTCTGCAAAATTGCCGTTTCCACAAGCGTGGTGCGACCTGGACTCCATCTGTGGCCGTTTCTTCTGCAGAGCTTCATCCTTCTTTCGTCAACGGCATCTGTAAATCTTAACCATGCTATTGCACTGTAGTCCGTACTGCGGTGGGCTCTCTCTTGCATTTTCTCTTATGTTGGCACTCTCAATCCCATTAAAGTCGGGTTCTTTTCTTCATCGTCTTACAAAGCTATGTGGAATGGCCTATATTGTTCTTTTCTTGCTAATTTTTTGTTTCAGCCGTGGCCAGGTTTGCTCATGCAGTTGATAAAGCTTCTGTAACGTTTCCTCCAATGACTTCACAGTGTCGAGGACCGATTCTGGTAATTTAAGCAAGAAAGGGAAGGACAGCATGCGCTGGCAGCTGAGCCTCTGTTGATGTCTTTCCCTCATGCACATACTCCAATCAAAATTCAATTTAGGATTCTTGATTTTTTATTTTTAGGGTTTTACCCATTTTTTACCCTGTTGCAAATTATGGCCAAAGTTACATTTGCTCTAACAATTGGAAAGAGCCGACAGTAAAGATTTGGCGAACTGGTTATTTCGAATTCTTAGTGAAAACTAATCCTACTATTTCAAGCTCTTATTTAAAGTCAAACTCAAAGCTCTCTTTTGAGAGAACATTCTACTTCTACCCTTATTTCAAAACGGACTCCACATTCTACCAAATTTAGGCAAATACCTCAAATATTGCTTCTTTTAAGTGCATACACGGCACGCCATTTTGGCCAAAAAGAAAAATCAGCATATTTTCACATTTCAAGGCCGTCGGCATCGAATTTTTTTGAATTAATCATTGCCATTAACAGAAATAACATAAAATAACTAATTTTGAAATTATCATTTTTAATGAAGTTAGCCAAGGCATCACCAGCTAAAATTTAAGTCAAGTTGTCACAAGCAAAAAAGACTCAGCCACCCCAGGAAGGCTCAAATGTAGAATGGTATACAGAAGTATTTTGCATGGCACATGAACGTCCATCAAATTCAGAGGCGAACAGAAAGCTGTGCTGCACTATATTTGGAACCTGCTCATGGACAACACTATATTCACATATTGAAGGAATAAGGCGGGCTTTTCAGACCTTTGCGAACATTTGCACCGCATGGACTCACCTAAAAATCTGTACCATCCGTCACGACGCTGCTCATGATTATCAAAGTAAAAGCAGAAGAATCTCCATTTTCTGGCTCCAAAAGGATCACAAATGCCCTGATCAAAGATTCAGATGACCTAACCTTCACAAAGCTGTCCTTCCATGTTTGAAGCATGACATTGTTCAGGCTTTCTATTATAGCAGCTCCGTCTCCTCAACATCTGCATCTGCATCCTCAACCTCGTTTTCTTCATCTTCGTCAGGTGCATCTGGATCCACTCCCTAGAAGAAACCAACACCCAGTCAATGCCTCACATCACAGGAATGGTCTGCTCTCTCTACTGAAGTGAGAATAAGTGAAGGATTTTCCATCACCAAACTGCATGGGAGCTAAAGACGCACCTTCATCTGTCTCTCCAAGCGGTCCAATCCTTTCTTGGCAGCTTCATTCTGCGAGTTGATCCTGAATTGTAATGAGAAGAGAGCATGAATATAACAATAAAGACACGAACTTGATCTTTCTTTTATCTTTTTTTTTTTTCCCAAACTGTATTGTTTCCTCTTTTGCAAGGATCTAGTAGTACCACTGAAAAGCCTGGATCAAGAATTTTCAAGAACTAAAATGAGCATGCCTTTAATTAAATTACAACCTTAGTGCAGCCTGATAATGGGCCAACGCATCCTCCAGCATATTAGTTGCAGAGAAAACTTGAGCCAACTTAACATGAAGACGGTCATCTGCCCAGTCCTTGAGATATCTCTCAAGAAGAGAGACGGCATCTCCATTTCGTCCCTCAATGACATGCAGTTCAGCCAAAGCTAATGCAGCTCCAAGGTAACCAGGTTCGAGACAAAGAGCTGACTCATAGAACTTTTTTGCCTATCACCACTCCAGGCTATTCAGAGACTTCTTCACCTTAGTTAAAAGAAATGGAGATTCTAGAACAGTCTGCGAAACACTTACATACCTTCTCCCTACCACCAGGATTCCTAGCATGGACATCTCCAACCAATTTTAGAGCCCTTGCAGATTGAGGCATTGCTTTCATTGCTTCCCTGGCCGTATAAAGGGCTTCTTTAACTTTTGAGCATGCCAAATAAGAGCAAACTAAACCTGAAATGATAATAAGCTTCCAATCACTCAGACGGTCAAGAATTAGACATGTACACCTTTGCTGCAACAAATTCTAAGTAGTTTCCCACACACCTTGATATGAACGAAGATCAGGCCTCAACTCTCGAGCTCCTCTGAAGGCAACTACAGCTGCTTCAGGCCTATCCATTGATAAACACAGGTTTCCCTGCAAGCACAAGAGAAATAAGTTTGAAGATTACATTTAACATTGACCGATCAAGATTTATACCAGAAGCTTATTATCAGGATCTTTTAAATAGCTTTCATAAATGAAGTTTCTTCAAATTCAAAGCACAAGAAGCTGTGTAAAATTGGCAAATAGCAGGGGTCCAATAATTTCGAAAATCAAATCAATCTTAGTTAGAAAAAGGCGTCCTACCTGGTCAAGAAGTATTAATTGTTGGGTATTCTTATCTTCCAAGTTTCCAATTAGCTTGAACACTTCATCTTAGTATTAAATAACTAAAAGCAAAATGTATTTAATGCACTCTTATCTTGTCCAAGATGGCTTGACTTGCTTGCTTCTTCTTCCAATGGGTGTGTAGTCCTTTTCTTGGCCTCCAAGATCTTCTACTTAGTTTAGTGTTATGGCTAGGCTAGGCTATAGGGACACATATTTCTTAGTAGCCCACACTTCATTGAATATATTCGCATTGTTCATATTTGTTCGCACTTAGTTTCTAAGACCTAAGTGTGAACCCTAAGTGTGAACCCTCCTAATTAGGCCAAGGTGTCCCCCTTATTAACGAGACAAAGTCCAAGTTTCAAACTTGTTTTCCAAAGCAAGGGCCTATCATGTCAAGTGTCCACCCTCAGTCAACATACATTTAATAACTACGTGACAAAGACGTTAAATGAGACTTGGAAAATACCTAAGATTTGAATGCCTTATCATTGGACGGGGATTAATCGATTTTGACCGCGATCAACAACCTTATTTGGCCTGAGATTCATGCATAAGCTATGTCCAAACAAAGTCAAACACAACCTAGTTTGATTGGCCAAACCGAGTTCCAGCTCCCCTTTATCGAGAAAAATGGTCGCAACTAGGTTTGCTGGCTAGGTTCTAGCCTAGTTGGTCGATTCTCTAACCAATTCATGGGCTAGCCCATGGGTCAATACTACTTGGTCAGTCTTGTGGTCAATCCTTGGGCTAGTCAACCAGTCTTGTAGCCGATTCTATGACTAGTCCAAGGTTTTACACCATAAGTCTTGGTCAGTCCAAAATTGAACCATGGTCGTCTTGGATCAACTCAAGGTCGTTCGCACCCTATACAATGACTAGGCGGAATCACCCGCTACTGGTGCATTGACCAGGCAAAATCAACTATGACCGTCCGCCAATCCATGATGCCACACGATCGTCCCACAACCGATCCTTATAGTCAAATAATCGTTCCATGGCCAAATACCCTATAACCAGACCTTGGGTTGTTGATCCCTGAATGACCAAGCCAAGTCTCACCATTAACGTTCTAGGCTTTAGCCTACTAGTTTCAAGCCAAGTCTCGCCATTAACGCTCTAGGCTTTAGCCTACTAGTCGGCCAAAATTAGAGTTGAAATCAAGGATATTACATAAATTAAGAGAGTTGATACATATTTTCATGGAAATTTCTCTTTTTAAAAATTTGATTTTTATGGAAGTAAATACTAAAAATAAAAAATAAAAAATAATGTTTTTTTTTTCTTTTTGGTATTGGAGACATAGTGCTTTTAATACACATGGGGCACCCACAATATACTAAAGTAAAACATAAGAAATGCCTAATTATGGCAATTAGATTCAAAATAAAAAAAATAAAAATAAACAAATAAAATAAGGAAGGAGACCACCATAACAAATTGCAATTAAATGATCGAGAATAATTTTGCCTTTTTAGTAAAAATAAGATGAATTTAATCACATAAGGGTGAAAATTATGTTGCCCTTTAGGCTCCATTCATTTCACAAAAAATAACTCCAGGAAAATGTTTTTCAGATTTTCCGACATTTGTTTCATAGAAAATTAATTAGTTAGAAAAAACATTTTCCATGAAGGGAAAAAATCCTCTAAGATTTGAGAAAATGTTTTCCATTTTTGAGAAAGAGGAAAGCATTTTCCATACCTTCTTTCACCTCACTTTCATTCATCAAGTACATTTTCCTTTTATTTTTTTGAAAAATCAATTTTTAATATTTTTTTCCTTTTGTATTTCTTCTCTTTTTTTCTTTTCCTTTCTTTCTTTTTTCTTTTCTTCTTCATTGGTAGGTTGTCGGCCATGGCAGCAGCTGAGGACTAACCATGGGCGAGCTGGAGCCTTGCCACAAGCCGGCGGCTTGAGCTCGCCAAATTCCAACAGGGTTAAGCCTAGCCAACTTGTGGTGAAGCCAAGCTCGCTCGACACTAATGAGCTCAAGCCTTGCCAGATCGCACAACTTAGGTGGAGCTCGAGCCTCGCCAAAGGTTGCCAAACATCAGCAAGGCTCCGATGACCTGGGTGAGGCTTGAAAGAGCTAGGGCCTCACCAAATCCAACCACCTAGGCAAGGCTCGAGCCTCGGCCGAGGTCGTCAAATGTTGGCAAGTATCTAGCGACCTCCAACGAAGCTTGAGCCTTGTCCACATGGTCGAATCTGGGCAGCTTGAGCTTGTTGGCGTCAAGCAAGCTTGGCCTCACCGGCTTATGGCAAGGCTCCAGCTCGCTAGTGGCCAATCGGTGCTTGCCGCCGTGGTTGATGACATGCCAATGAAGAAGAAAAGAAAGGAGAGAAAGAAAAAGAAAAATAATTAAAATAATTAAAAATCTATTTTTAAAAGTATATAATAATAATTATCATCATCATCATCATCATCATCATCACCATCACCATCACCATCACCATCACCATCATCACCATCACCATCACCATCACCATCACCATCACCATCACCATCATCATCATCATCATCATCATCATCATTATTGAAAGGGGGTGCATGGAGGAAAAGATTTTCCTTACCAAACAGTCAAAAATAATTTCCAGTACATTTTCAGGTTTCAGCCAAACAACGGAAAATATGGTTATTTTTTCAGAAAGTGGTTTCTTGAAAAGTATTTTCTTAAAAAGTCATGTTTTCCGGGAAATGAATGGAGTCTTTATGAAGGTCGGATGGTCTCGTGGGTGGGTTTTGGGATGATTGAAGTTATAGGTAGGTTTAATAGAGTCAGAAAAAGCTTCAAAGATCACGAAATAGTCAATTTGGGACAACGTGAAGATGGAATACATGGAGAACAGTCGTCCAACATTGCTTACCTAGAGAACTTTTCAAACTTGTATCCCCTATAAAATCAAGGTTTGTAATGAGAAAAGGTTGCTCCTAGAGTCCTTTTTTGATATTTTTATTCATTTTATCTCAAATACATAAGATAAACAAAATAAATAAAGAAAAATCTTTTCTAAAACCATCCCAAGGCAGTAGATTCCCGGGGTGGGGCAGAGCAAGACTAATGCCATCCCCTCCCCACCTCGCCTCCTGACTTGCCTTGTGCCTTACTTAATGCCCCGCGAGGCAATTTTTGCGAGGAAAATTTGCCCCAGTCTAGAGGGATTCCTCACCTCCCGTGCCCCTCCCTAGATATTTCCCTTGCAAAGGGGAATATTTCAAAGAAGGAATCTGTTGATCGATGTAATTTTTGAGTATGCGAGTATTGTGGTGTAATAATGCGGTCTTGAAGGAAACCTTGATAATTTAATACTGCAGAAGAGACCAAGAGTAAATGTGAATGATATAGTCGTTGCGGTCCTCCCATGCGACAAGCAAGCGGAGATTCGGCTTTAGTACGTTAGCATAGAAGAATATTTGGATTAAGGGAGAGTATGATTAACAAAGGAAGCTCACACATGGAGAGGGATATTGTTGAGGTGCATACTTGAGTTGCGGAGAGAAATCTCTTATTGGGGATTTGACATGGATTGGATTAAATATTTAGCGTCGACTAGACATGTTAATGACCTTGCATTTGGATTCTCCATTTGATGATATGGCTAGGGCAAATGTATCAAACCTTAAATGCACATCCCAACCAATGGCAAAACAACTCATATGTTGGCCCCGAATCATTTTCATCTCTTTGTTTGGTTGGACACATTGTAATCAAGTTCCGAGCACATCAAGTGCCAAAACTTGGCATAGAAAGATATTTAAGTACCAAAAGTTCAAAAAAATACACTTAAGTACCAAAATCAAAACAAAATGGATCAATTAAGTACTAACGACGAAAAATTCTAGCCAAAATGCCAATGTGGTATTTTTCTGACAAGATAAGTGCAAAACGACGCCATTTTGCACTCTAACATGGCTAGATAAGCTAAAAACACTGTCATTTTGCCTCAAATTTTAATATTAATTGAATTGAACATAAAACTAAATAATAATAATTAAAAAACAATGAAGAAGAAGAAGAAGATTGCAAAAGCGATTGGCGAGGGCTATGCAAGCCCTCGTCGCTGCCTCCCCACCATCGCCGGCCCTTCCTAGTGATGTCAAGGGCTTCTTCTTTCTTTCTTGTTAAAAAATATTATTAATTAATATTTATATTTATATTAAAATTTAAAGAAGAGGCAAAACGACATCGTTTTGGCTCTTCTTTACTGACTCAGCTTTCTAACGAACCACGTGGGGCAACTTATATTATTAAAAATAAGTCATGTTGGATTTCCAGCACCTTTCATCGATATTACCACTTAAATATCTCATTTTTCAAAGAAAGTGACACTTAAATATACCTTTTGAGACTTTTGATATTTAAGTGTCCTTTGTGCCAAATTTTGACACTAGTACTGTACTTCTGCCCAATGTAACCATTCAGGAGTATTGTCACGTGGTATTGGACTAAAATACCAATGTACCAAATTAAGGTCGTAATTCGTGTTATTGCAAATCATCAAAAACTTAGGGCAAAACATTCAAAATTTGTTGGAGTCGTGTACAGGTTGTCATTAGCATCACATTCATTTTTCATAAATCACAAACCCACTAGTCTATGATTTGTGAAAAAATACGGGAAATTACTCAAAACACTGCCATGCTTTAACGGTAGTGCACGTTTATCCCCAAACTTTTAACTATTTACACAATCTCCTCCACAATTTTCATTTTCTTTTGGCCATTCAAATTGCATTATATTTTCTGTTAGTGTGTGCGATTCAAACGACTTTTAAGGGGTGAAACTGTTTTCTTTTTTCTTTTTTATCTATCTTTAAGGAAATTTCTCTTTTACTATTGGTTTCTATTAAAGGATGAAAAAATAAAGAAAATGGAGAAAATATATTAACTAAAATATTAATATCAGAACAAATATATTACTTATAATATTAAAATCAAATTTGGTTAATATTTTAAGAATATATTTGACAACTAATAAGGTATTTTTATAAATAAAAAGAAATACAATTATGTAAAAAGGAAAAATCCCTTAATAACAAAAAGGTAAAATTACAAAAATTGGATATACAATATGTGTTTTTAAATGGTGAATTAATGCAAATTGATTGATTAACAAAAAATATTTAAAAGTATCACCTTACATTTCGATTTACCATTTCCTATTATAAATGAGGACATCGTTTTTTTTATATAATTTTTAGAATATAGTCATTTATCAGTCACTTATTACACTAATTAACCCTATAATGAGCAACCATTTTTTTTCATTTTACCTTTTCGCTATGGAGGCATTTTTCGTTTTTATTTATTTTGTGTGAATGATTTTATAATAGATAGTTAGTAAAGTGGCTATATTTATTGAATTTTAACGAAGTTTTAGTGTTTAATATTATAAGAATACTTTATTTTTCTATTATTAGTATTTGCTCGATACATTTTTCTCTCACTTTCAATAGTTTTTCATTTTTTTAAGCAATTTAGGGCAAAGAAAATATTTCCTTAAAAAATGAGATGAAAATATATTTACCGTTAAAAGTCATATTGGGAAAAGTACATCAATAGTTTTTTTATGATTTTCGTACAACATTCACTTGAGTTCCATAATTTTTTTTCACTTAAATGCCACATCAGAGTAAAATCAATCATTTGAGTGCCACTTCGATCAATCATCCTATGTGGAAATTTTCCATTCGACATGCATTTTTAATGTTTTTATTTTCAATTTTTTTTTGAATTTTCATTTTTTTTTTCCTTTATTTCAGGGCCAATGAGGTTCACCAGTAACCCTTGTCAATTGCGAAGGCATCGCCCAGACTAGGTGTGGCCGCCTCACCCTCAGTCGGTGTGGCTGCAAAAGCCTTGGCCTCACCTAAGGCCTTTGTAGCTGAGGGCTAGGCCTTCACAACTAGCTAAGGTCGCCGATGAGCCTTGCTGACCTTCGCCAACCTTGAAAAAAAGTGCAAAAAAGGAAAATAAAAATAGAAAATAGAAAACATAGAAAATATTACAAAATTATCCACGTCAATACTGGTGAAGCCATGTAAGATAATTAGCATCCACATCGAATTTTCTAACGAGGCAAATCACTGATAGCACTAAAGTGATCGACTTTTCAAATTTGTGACACTGAAGTGAGCAAAAAGAAAGTAATTATATTCAAGTGAGCATTGTACGAAAGTTATGGCACTTGCATTATTCTTATGCCAAGTCATGTATATGGCACATTCTAAGAAAAAAAAATAACCGACGTTTAATGGCATTTATAAAATGAAATTTCAGGAGGTATTATGTGACAGCTGAAAGTTCAGAGGCAAATGTGTGCTACCCCCAAAGTTTAGGGCAACTTTGTGTAACTTCCCCACAAAATGAACATGCTTATAGTAGTTCTATGACTCGAGTTGCTAATGCATTGATATGATATGCCTCAAGAGAAACAAAATGCTCAGTTACTTTTATAATTGGTCATGAGTTCGTCCCAACCAAAACATCGTGTACATATACATAGAGGTGAATAAGGAGGAGAGATTTGTAACAGGTACGAGACTCGTACGGTAAGGTCTAAGTACAAATAGTAACAATGGTCATTCCTCTTAAATCTTTCTATTCCACGGGAGAAAAAAGGAGAAGAGAATGATGGGACTTTGTAGACCATATATCACAAACAATCACTTGTTAGATCGCAGCCGCTACTGAAGGGGGCCTTGGTCTTTCTTGTTGGGCTAATTTAGACGGACTGAAGAACTACAAAAGAGATGCATACTCCATTCAACGTCCATTCAATTATTTTTGTTCATTTATGGCTCAAGCGAGGGTATTAGGGTTTCATTCCGAGAAACTCTTTGTGCATCCAGCTAATCGTCATTGGCCATAGGAGTCCTGTTATCAATCCTTAGAACATTGGACAATCACTGTTGGGATCAGCCCAACTCAAAAAAATACAAGACATTACGGGTAAGAACATGTGGACATAGTCTCGTTATGAATCCAATAAGCAAACAATGTGAGAAACTTTTAACACTCCTTTTAAAGCGTGCAAACTTGAATAACATAACTTGCGGAATGCGCGTGGAGTTGAAGAACGAGGAACAGATAAATAAGCAATCACACGCGCATACTCCAAGATGCGGGCTCATGCGCAACTGTGGTGGCCGAAGACTAAGTTTTCTACGATGAAGGAAAGCATGCTTTAACCCTCAGCAGCCCTAAGTCAAAAAAGCTACTTTCAATTTGGTAGAGACCGATATAGGCATGCCAAGAATATGTTATACTTAATTTGATTTGATTTGCTATACCACGAGTTAAACTCCTTTTGAGTATTCAATCATACGGAAATTCTTCGTGTTGGGGTCCCACTTTTTTTTTTTTTTAACTAATCATTGAAAGCATGACATGCCACTTAACAAAACCAAGATTCCATATTTCTTAGTGACACTAGCATCGTCCAGAATTCGTTCGTTATGTTTTCAAACCGCTCTTCCACAATCAATTGAGAATCAAATCATTGGTCGAAGGCTCAATCGAATCTCGATATGCTAATTTTGTGAAGCACGTGTACATTGTCTTTGGGAGGAAGTTCAGTCCCATCAATATCTTGTTTCTTAATAATTTCTTCATCTAAGTTGTAACTTCTTTATTTTTAGGGATAAGTGCATTTGAAATTTTAAAACTTATCATGAAAGTATTAAATACTAAAATTTTTAAGTCTTAAACTTGTCATGAAGTGCAATTAAGTACTAAAACTTGGGAAAACTGTATTTGGTTCGTAAAACTTGTCAAATTAGTGCAAATAAGTCCTTCCATTAATTATGTTTTTTGAAAATTTTAGAACTTGATTACATTTTCGTAATAAATTTTAAAACTTGATTGCACTTTGTGAAAATTTTAGAATTCGATTGCAATTCCGCAATAAGTTTTTGGACTGGATTGTACTTTTAATAATTTTAAGACTCAATTACCCTTTTATGACACTTTCATTACAAGTCTTAGGACCTTAGTGCATTTATCCCTTTTCTTTAATAGGAGTGATCAATTCACGGTCTAGTTTGGTGCTTCCCCGAAATTGGGAACTAATTGAGTTCAAAGGAGGGAATGCCTCAAACTCCATGAGAGGTGAAAGAGATCCAGAAAAAGGGGAATACAATAAGAAAAGAGTAGCTGTGAGTGTCGTGAGACAAAAAGGAAAGACTAAAAGAGGAGAGGAGGCATGCGTGAGACATTTTAAACACAAAATAAATACATAAAAAGCAATCGATCACCACCTAAACACCGGTTTCATTTTTAAGAACCGAGAACCAAATCGGCACTTCCAAGAGCCAGACCCAACCAGCTGGCTTGGTTCGGTTTGAATGATTTCCGATTTGGTCAGTCCATCTCAGTCACCCCTAATTTTAAAGAATATATTTATCTTTACTGTAAGTCCATCTCGGTCGCCGCCTGAGCTACCGCCGCCTCTCTCCGCCATTCCTGCGCCTGACCAGCGACTGGCACCCCTTCGTCCAACCGTGAACAGTAGCCAAGAAAATGGGTATGGCAGCTCGGTTTTGGCCCGTTTTGACTGCCTTCCCGAGCCCGGATTGTGACATCCCGATTTTCCAATTCTGGTTTCAATTAAATAAGTCGGGCATTTCATCTTCGCGTCTATAGCTTTCTTCTCTGAACTGATCACTCACGAGATAACTAGTCTATCAGGTGAAGCCGTTAAGGAATCTAAACGCAATAGACTTGAGAATTCGACCATGAAACGACTGCTCGACCGTACTAATCTGCAATGGTCATTACGGCACAGACCGATTAGAGACCGGAGATAGGTCGATTCAACAGAACCATGTAATTCAGTATGGGTGATTCAACCTAATTGCACAATTCTTGTTGATCGGCACTAGACCGATTTCTCTATCGTTTTGGTACCCTGTGTCCGTATTTGAAACCTCAAGATTTCTACGACAATCAAAAGTCGCCAATGTGTCGAAGATGCACTTTGTGGCTTGAGAATAATCAACCACAGGTCAATTGCACAGAAAATTCCTAAAAGCTACCCGGTAGATTAGGACGCGCTAAAGTCGCGCCGCATTGAATTTAACCGTGAAATTGAACCCGATTACAGAAATTGGAAGTTCTGTCAAGTCACAATTCATTTTAGGAATGTCAACTCATCTCCAGAAGATTTTTCTACAAACCGAGATTTTTGGCAGAAATGCAAAGTAATGCCGTTTTTGTTCGAGATTGTCAGAAGGCCGTTTTTAATCGAATCTTCGGGATGCAAGTTGGATCATTTGATGGGGAAATGTCATGAGAAGGCCAAGGACACATGGGTTAATTTAATTGAGCTTCAATTGGATGGAATTGATTGAGAATTGATTGAATTAAGTGTACAAGATTTTATGCCACGGCGGAAAATGAAATTGAACCCATTGGAATGAGGTTGTGGGAGATAGTGGAAGGTGACATCATCCATGAGGTCATGGTGGGCCATGTGCTTGAGTGACCAAAGAGAGAGAGAGAGAAAGAGAGAGAGAGAGAGAGAACCGGACCCCCCTTTTCTCCTTCTCTCCCATTGTTGCTTCTCTCTCCCCCATCTCTTCTGGTCGTGCGAGGAACCCAGCAGACCAGTGAACCAGAGCAGCTCCGACTGTCACCGTTCGTCCCAGCCGGAGGCCGTCGCTCGTCCAGCCGCACGCAGCTCCGCCTCTCTCTCCCCCTTCTGCTGGTGTCGGCTTCTTCTCCTTCTTCCTTGTGTTTTTCGAAACCCAGCAGATCTGGGAAGACGACAGAGCAGCCAGCTAGCTGCTGGACCGCCGTCTCGCGCCTCCGCCCTCCGCCGTTCGCCGCCGGATCAGTTGACTCGCCCGTCGTGCTCAGTGGCCAACCTCGCGAGCTTCCTGCTCGTCTTGCGCCCGTCTTGAGTCCAGCAACATCCCGAGCTTCCCTGGCCGTTGTTCCTGGTCGTCCTCCAGCCGTGAGCCGCCGTCTCGCCGCCGTGCAACAACCGGAACCACCGCCTGGACCGCCGAAGCCCCGCTTTGCCCGTTTCCAGCAAGCGGAGTCGCTGGTTCTTCTTCTCTGTTCCAGCGGCCATTTCAGATCTGGTGGAGCTCCGCCGGAGCCGTCCAGCCCACCTCCGGCCACCGTGAAGCCCCGCCTAGGTCCGATTCAACTCCTCCGCCCATTCCCGACCCCAACCAACCCCGGATCTGCTCATTTTCGGCCTCAACCAGCAGTGATCAGTGAGCAGAAAAATGGGTATGACAGCGGCTATTTGGCCCGTTTTGGCCGGCTTCCCGACCTCGGAAGCTAGGCCCGCCTTGGAGACTATCGACCCTCGCGTCGTCCTTGTCGTTTTGAGCCGTTCGGCTCGTTAATCCGGTGAGTTTATCCTCTAATTCTTGCTTAGTGAGTTAATGACGCTTAAGGGGTGCTTAGATTAGTCTAATTAGGTTTATGTGATTAAATTAGATTATTTTAATGTAAATTAGATTAGTTGTATGGTTAGTTTAATAGATGTTTAATTAGGGCTAATTGTATGATTAAATTAGTGTAATCTTGTTTAAGCCCTAATTAATTATTTTTAATTAATTAATTATTTCGAATTTATAAATATTATTTTATTAAATTATATTATTATAATATAATATTTAATTATTTAATTTTCGGAATTAAATTTAATTATTTAATAATTTCGAAAATTATGCCGGGATAGTTGGTCGTTAGAATTTCGCTATCGATCGCAAAGAAGTGCGGTCGGTTTGTGTTAATTGTAAGCTTAAATTGAGAAATTGAGCGATTGATGGTTATGGTTAATTATTCCAAAAGTGTGGAATTGAGTGATATTGATGAAGTTTTGGTATTTAACTTGAAAATACCCAGTGTTGGCTTTTGGCACCGTAATTGGTTGGTAGGTTCAGTTTGTATCGATTGATTGAATGGATGTTTATGTGGGGATTTATCCAAAAGTTGATTAGTGTTGGTTTTGATGGGAAAATGACCGTGAGAGGTTGTGAGTTGAACCTAGAAAGCCACTAAATCTAAATTATGCCGAGTGGGGCCGTGATGCCACTACATAAAACATTGCCGAGTGGGGCCGTGATGCCACTACATATAACATTGCCGAGTGGGGCCGTGATGCCACTACATATAACATTGCCGAGTGGGGCCGTGATACCACTACATAAAGACTTGCCTGTAAGGCCGTGATTGAGAGTCGAGAATGAATAGTCAGAATGACCATGTGATGATTTCGATGACATGTAATCGACTGAGTCGATTGATCGCTGAATCGATCTGAGTAATTGAATTGTTTGGATGATGTGGTTTCAATATTTATTTATTAAACTGACGTGCATGAAGGAATTGAGGCGAGGTAAGTCCTCTATGCTAATTGTGTGGCTAGAGCGCCCTGAGGCGTATTTTCTTCCTAATTGAGTTTTAGATGGTAGGACTCGCTGAGACGTAGTCTCATCCCGGTTGTGGGATAATATTTCAGGTTCCTAAATGACGGTCGTGGAGGACCGGAAGTCCTGGAGTTGGGAAGGTGGAGGCTGAAGAATTGGCGAACGTGTCTGACAAGTTGGTCATAGGACAGTTCCCTTTTTGTTGAGCCGGTCTATTTTGTAGACAATCCAGTGTTGTATATAAACCTATGTGTTGATAAGAAAGCTTGTTTGGTTGTGATTGATTGCCTGCTTTTCTATCCCAAGTTAAATGTTGTCAGGGGATTTGTTTCGCTTCCGCATGCGTAATAAAAATGAAAGGGTCGGCGACGTGTCCTGGGAAGTCGCATTTGTATCGACCAGAGTGGGATGTTCGCGCACTCGGAGGATCGGGGCATGACATCCCCGTTTAAGTGGTATCAGAGCGGGTCTGTGAATGGAGTGATAAGGTGCGATTGTTTATGGGATAGTTAGTAGGAATGGCTTTTATTTCATGCTGGTGCATGTGGCTGATAGTTGTTTGGTAAATTGATTGGTGAGGATCACTCAAATTATAATCTGGGATTAGAATTGAGAAACAGGTTTCTGTAAAGATCCTGTAGTTGAGTGATCAGGAGCATGTAGTTGAGTGATCAGGAGCAGAGGACTACTAGAGAGAACCTTTAGACCAATTACTCGGGGTGATATGCCGATAGGGATCGGTACCCGAGGTGGTCGTGGTGGAGCATTGGCTTAGACCAGCGCGAGTGTGAGAGTACCGCTGTAGGTCGGTACTAGTGTAGCAGCACCGAGCGATCCTAGGTTTGATGGGATCGTTCAGGCGCTAGTGTTCCTTGGAAGCTTGTTGGGTCAGTAAGCTCGGGACCGAACCGCCGCTGTTGCCGTTGTTGCTACCGTCGCCAGTGTTATAACCGTTGTTGTTGTCGCGCCTGTTGAGGCCCAAGCTAGAGTTATGATATGGGAGCAAGCCGTTGCATCCGAGTCGAGGTTCAGATTCAATAGAGATGGAAATCAGTTTGGGAATGAGCTTATGATTGGAGAAAAGTATCCCATTTCCGTCCAAATGGAGATGTGGGATGGTCAGGTCAGCAATGGATCAGAATGGATTGTGTCGTGCTGACGGAAGCCGACATGGATTAGCCCCGTGTCCTGGTAAGACGGGTGCTTGTTCTGTGTGTAACCAACAAGGTTACCTGGCCAGAAATGGTCTTAGAAAGACGATGGAACAGATCGAAAGGAGTGCGCCATAGAACGCATTGTGGGCTTTGTAGAGCAGGTCTTCAGTACAAGAAAGAGCGCATACTATTACCTGACAGGAGATAGAGGACTCATTGATTGTGTGTCAAGTTTGTGAAAAGAAATATGAGTCAGCCTGGTGACCAAATACAACGGGAGCATGCTTTGAATGTGGCCAGCATGGCCATTGGGTTAGAAACCGTCCGTGTAAGTCCAAGAGGACTCGAGCATCGCTACCGTCGACATGACGCCCTTAGGATGGCGAAAGGAATGGGAATGGATTGATCATGCATCGAGCAAAGAAAGAATGTTTTTGAGGAGTTATTATCAGAGTAGCGCAGCTGGATTTTGAGTGAAAGTTGTGGAGTTTCCATTGTTGTAATAAAGTAAAATGAAGATGAATCTCTGACTATAGTTGTACATGAAGGGTTTGCTTATATATGACCTGGGAGTCATTTATAAAAAGATTTGGCTCGAGGAGCTTTCTGCTGTTATGAATCGTGATAGTGATGTAATTCAGTTTGTTCAGTTAACGTACGAAAGTTTTGAGTTACTGAAAGTCAGAAAGGACCTTCGATCCTGTTATTCGTCACTGAAGACGACCTGGTTCTGGTTGTAGGTTGCCAAATCTATATGGCAACTATAGTGGATGCGATAGTTGAGGGACCAAGTATGGAGAACATAATTGTGGTACAGAAGTTTTCTGAGGTGTTTCTTGAAGATTTCCAAGTTTGCTGTCATAAAGGGAAATAAAGTTCGTGATTGAATTAGCACCCGGAACAGAGCCAATCTCCAAGGCTCCTTGTCGGATGGCTTTATCTGAGTTGAAAGAACTGAATGTGGATATGCATGAATTGTTAGATAAGGGATTCTTACATCCCAGTGCATCACCTTGGGAAGCATCGGTCTTGTTTGTGAAGAAGAAAGATGGTTTGTTGCGTTTGTGTATCGATATTCTCCAAGATCGACTTGAGGACAAAGTATCATCAATTGAGAATCAGGAAGAAAGGCATACCGAAGTTAGCATTGCGTACTTGATACGGAAATTGTGAGTTTACTGTATTATCGTTCTGTTTGACGAACCCTCTAGCTGTTTGTATGGGTCTGATGAACAGAGTGTTCAAAGGATACTTGGATTAGTTATGATCGTGTTCATTGAAGTTATCCTGGTGTGTTCGAAGAGTGCTGGGGAGCATGAGAGACATTTGAGAATGATACTCCAGACCTTGAGGACTCTTGAATTTTACGATAAGCTTAGCAAATGCGAGTTTTGGATAACTCGTGTTGCGTTCCTAAGTCACGTGATTTCAGGTGAAGAAATCTTCGTGGACCTCGCCAAGATTGAAGCAGTGATCAGTTGGCCGAGATTGACTACAGTGAAAGAGATAAGAAGTTTTCCAGGTTTAGCAGAGTATTACAGAAGGTTTTGTGGAAAGGTTTTCAGCTTTAGCATCGCCGTTGACTTGACTACTAAAGAAGGAAGAGAAGTTCGTGTGGACAGACAAGTGCTGGCGTAGTTTCCAAGAGCTTAAGTAGAAACTGACTACCGCACTTGTGCTGACCATACTGTCTGGTCTTGGAGGTTACGAGATCTATAGTGATGCGTCATTTAGAGGATTGGGTTGCGTGTTAATGCAGCATGGCAAGGTTGTTGCATGCTCGTCTCGTCAGTTGAGACCTTGTGAACGAAATTACAGATGCATGACTTAGAACTTGCAGCAATAATTTTCGCTCTGAAGATTTAGAGATATTGTTGGTGTGAAGAAAGACTCCAGATCTTCGCTGACCGTTAAAGTCTCAAAGTATTTATTCTCTCAGTAAGAATTGAATGAGATAGCGCTATGAACCAGATCTTTTGAAGGACTAGGATGGTGGTATCTGGTGTCACCTTGGAAGGATGAAAGAAGCCCCTGATGCGTTGAGTCGAGAGTCTTCATTTGTGCATATGCTGGTTAAAGTATGGACCTTACTTGAGAAAGTTCGAGATTCGGTTTTCAAATCTGAGGTAGGCCACCTTCGAATTTTATGGCCACCCTCAGAATTGAACCGAATATTCAGGTTAGAATCAGATGCTTCAGTGGACAAACTCAGAAATGCAAAAGATCCTGCAAGAGGATATCGAGAAGAGGAGAACTAATTTTCAGATTTCTGAGTACGATTATGTGTACCTGATGATACCAAGATTAAAGAAGAGATCTTATCGGAAACTCTTTGTAACAGCTTCAGCATTGTCCAGATAGTATGAAGATGAGTCAGAATTTGCATCAACAGGATTAGTAGACCGTTGTGAAGACATATATCACTGACAGGTCGCAAGTGTCAAATGTGCTAGCAAGAGAAAGCACGGTTTTGCAATTTGAGAGGACCTTTGTAATCTCTCGAGATCCTCGTGTGGAAGTGGGATCACGTCACAATAGATTTTTGTGATAGGTCTATCGAGGAGTATGTGTGTTAATAATCTCATTTCGGGAAGTAATTGATAGACTGATGAAATCAGCCCACCCTGTGGATGCGCGGAAGGATCTTGATTGGATTAAAATGCTATTATTTAATTATTTTCGGAATAATTTAATTATTTATTAAATTCCGAAAATTTTGTCAAGACCCTAAATTCTTAGAATTTCGTGCCGGTCGCTACTGTATAGTTAGATTTTGAAATTGATGGTTGGATATTATAAAGTGAGTGTGGATCGTGAAAAATATGGATATTATTATTTAATTAATTTTCGGAATAAATTTAATTATTTAATAAATTTTGAAAATTATTTTGGGACCTTATTTTCTTAAAATTTCGTGCTGATCGCTGCTGTGCATTTACAATTTGAATTTGATGAATGGATGTGGCAAATGGAGTGTGATTGCGATAAATAAGGATTCTTTTTATAAAATCCCAAGTGTCAAAATTGGATGGAAGAACGACCGTATTTGACCACCTATTAAAGGTTGTGCCCAGTGGGGCCGTGATTGACCACCTATTAGAGGTTGTGCCCAGTGGGGCCGTGATTGACCACCTTTTAAAGGTTGCACCCAGTGGGGCCGTAATTGACCACATATTAGAGGTTGTGCCCAATGGGGCTGTGATTGATCACCTATTAGAGGTCGTGCCCATCGGGCCGAGATCTACCACCTAATTAAAGGTCGTGCCGAGTGGGGTCGTGATTGCCACTAGTTGTTAAACCTTCCTATAGGGTCGTGATTGGGAGCAGCGATTGATTTGCTAGAATGACATGTAATCGGCCGAGTCGATTGATTGCTGAGACGATCCAAGTGGTTGAATTGTTCTGATAATGTGATTGTGCCATAGTTCTTTGGTTATCATAATTGCACGTGGTTGAATTATATAAACTGTGTTAACCTGCAGATGAAGACTAATGCGAGGTAAGTCTTTTGTGTGATGTGGCTAGGCCACCCGGGGTGTATTTTCTTTCTAATAAGGGTTTAGGGGGTTGAATTTGCTGAGACAACGTCTCATCTCGGTTGTGGGATTAAACTTTCAGGTCCCTGGTGGATGGAGTGACCAGATGGCTTTGGTTGGCTTTGAGGAGTTGCGGAAGTGAAATCATAAGGATTAGAGAACGTGCCCGACTTGTAGGTCGTAGGACAATTCCTTTTTAAGAGCCAGTCTTTTGTAGACTTTTGGCCATAGACTTCTGTTTGTAATTCTGTTGAATTATGAAAGTGTTATGTTGTGAATTTGCTTCCTTCTTTTCTATCTCGTATATCATTGTCAGGATTTTTATAATACGTTCCGCTTGCGCAATAATAAATGAATGGGGTCGGCGACACTACCTAGGAATGTCGCATTTACATGACCATGGTGGGATGTTGGCGCGCTCGAGGTTCGGGGCGTGACATCCCCGTTTAAGTGGTATCAGAGCATGGTTTGAGTATGGAGTGATAAGGTGCGATGAGTCATGGGATAGTTAGTAGGAAAGGCTTTTAATATGTTGATGCATGTGGTTGATAGCTGTTTGGTAGTGTGTTTATGGGGTCACTCAAATTCTAACCTGATGTTGGAATCAGAAAACAGGCGTCTATAAAGAGCTTGTAGGATGAGTGACCAAGAGTGGAGAACTCCTTGGAGGAGGTCAGTAGGACCTATATCTCGGGGTAGGACGCTGACAAGAGTTAGTACCCGAGGTAGAGCGCAGGCTTAGACCAGCGCGAGTGTAAGAGTACCGCTGCAGGTCGGTACTAATGTAGCAGCACCGAATGATCCTAGATTCGCCGAGATTCTTTAGGCGCTAAAGTCTTTAGGAAGCATTTTGGGTCAATAAGCTCAGGACCAAGCTGTCGCTAATGCCGTTATTTATACCGATGCCAGTGTTGTGACCGTTGTTGTTGCCACGCCTGTTGAGGCCCAATCTAGAGTTGTGATCGAGGATCAAGCCACCGTATCTGAGTCAAAGTTCGGTTTAGACAGAGATGGAAATCGATTGGGGAGAAAGGCCAATGTCAGAAGAAAGGTGCCCTATTTCACCCAACCAGAATAGTAGAATTAGAAAGTCAGTGCTCCACTCGATCGATGTGTGTCGTGTCTGTAAGAAATGACATGGATCTGTCCCATGCTGTAAGAGAAAATGGCTTGTTACAAGTGTCGCCAGTAAGGCCATTTGATCAAAGATTGTCTGTATAGAAAGATGGAACCACAGCTATTTCTGCACCGCCGTCGAGAGAAAAGAACAAAGGAAACATGCTTCAGGATGTTTAATAAGGTACTTGGATCGGACCCCAGTGCAAGGAATGGTGCATGATGTCACTTGATGGGAGGTAGAGGATTCACCGATTTTGTGCCGAGTTTGTGGAAAGGAGGCATGAGTCAACCCAGTGTCAGAGTTAAAAAAAAAAAAAAAAAGGACCATGATATGAATGTGGCCAGCACGGCCATCGGGTTAGGAACTGTCCGCGTAAGTTCATGAGAGCGTAAGTACCATTACTGCAGATAGGACGCCACTAGGATGGCTAGAAGAGCATGAATGGGTCGACCAAACATCGACCAAGGGAAGAATGTTTTGAGGTGTTTTATCATAGTAGTGCAACAAGATTTTGAGTGAAGGTTGTGGAGTTTCCGTTGTTGTAATAAAGTAATAGGAAGATGAGTCTCTGACTATAGTTGTACCTGATGGATTTGCTTATGTATGACTTGGAAGTCATTTATGAAAAGGTTTGGCTCAAGGAGCTTTCTGCTGTTATGAATCGTGGTGGTGATATAATTCAATTTGTTCAGTTAGCGTATGAAAGTTTTGAATTACTGAAAGTCATAAAGGACCTTCGATCCCTGTTATTCGTCACTGAAGACGACCTTGGTTCTAGTTGTTGGTTGCCAAATCTATATGGCAACTATAGTGGATGCGACAGTTGAGGGACCAAGTAAGGAGAACTTAGCCATGGTACAGAAGCTTTCTAAGGTAATCTCTGGAGAATTGCCAGGTTTGTTGTCAGGAAGAGAAATAGAGTTCGTAATTGAATTAACACCCGGAACAGAGCCAGCCCCTGAGACTCCTTACCGGATGGTGTTATCCGAGTTAAAAGAACTGAAGGTGCAGATGCAAGAATTGTGGAATAGGAGATTCATACGTTCCAGTGCATCACTTTGGGGAACACCCGTTCTACTAGTGAAGAAGAAAGTTGGTCGTTGTGTTTGTACATTGGTATTCTTCAAGATTGACTTGAGGTGAGGGTATCATCAGTTGAGAATCAGGAAGAAAGACATACCGAAGTTAGCATCTCGCACTCGATACGGCAGTTATGAGTTCACTATAATGATGTGTGGTTTGACGGACACCTTAGCTATTTGTTTGGGTCCTATGAGCAGAATGTTTAAGGGTACTTCAATCAGTTGTAATCATGTTCATTGAAGTTATCTTGGTGTGTTCAAAGAGTGCAGAGGAGCACGAGAGACATTTGGAGATGGTACTTCAGACCTTGAGTACTCTTGGATTTTATAATAAGCTTAGCAGATGCGAGTTTTGAATGACTCGTGTTGCGTTCCTAAGTCATGTGATTTCAAGAGAAGGAATCTCCGTAGACCCCGTCCAAGATTGAAGCAGTGATCAGTTGGCCAAGCTTGACTGTAGTGACAGAGATCAAAAGTTTTATGGGTTTTGCAAAGTATTACAAACAGTTCGTATACGGGTTTTTCAATGTTAGCATCGCCGTTGACAAGACTACTGAGGAAAGAAGAGAAGTCCAAGTGGACAGGTAAGTGCGAGTGTAGTTTTTAAGAGCTTAAGCGAAAACTGACTACCGCACCTGTGCTTACTATCCCATCTAGTCCGGGAGGGTTTGAGATCTACAGTGATGCGTCATTTAAAGGATTGGGTTGCTTGTTGATGCAGCATGATAGGGTTATATTACATACGCGTCCCGTCAGTTGAGATCTTGTGAGTTGAATTACCTTACGCACGTTGTAGAACTCGCAGTAATTATGTTCGTTTGGGCAAATTAGAGGCACTATCGATATAGAGAAAGATTTCATATCTTCATTGACCATCAAAGTCTCAAGTGCGTATTCTCTCATAAGAAGTTGAAAATGAGACAATGTTGCTGGATGGAACTCCTTAAGGATTATGACTATGATATTTTGTATCACTCTGGAAATGTGAGCAAAGTCGCAGATGCACTGAGTCGAGAGTCCTTAGTTGCACAGTTGGTACTCAAGGATTGGATCTTACTTGAGGAAGTCTGAAATTCAGTTTTCAAATCTAAGATATGCCACCTTTTGAATCTTATGACCACCTTCAGAATTGAGCCGAAAGTTCATATCAGAATCAAAACGCTTCAGTGGACAGATTCAAAAATTCAGAAGACTATAAGAGAATGCAAATGAGAGAGGTTGATTTTTAGATTTTTAAAGACAGAACACTAAAGTTCTGAGGATGATTGTGTATGATTGACGATGCAAAGATTAAAGAAGAGATCTTATGGGAAGCTCATCATAGCAACTTCAGCGTTGTCCAGACAGTACGAAGATGAGTCAAAATCTACATCATTAGGATTGGTAGATCAGTATGAAGATAGATATCGCCGTACAAGTTGTAGGTGTTGGAGATATCAGTAAGTGAGAATTTGGTAATGTAAGCCAGGAAAGCTTTTTTCAAGCATGTGAGAGAGTCCTGTGTGGGAATGGAAGTATATCATTATTGAATGTTATGACAGGTTATTAAGGAGTCGGGAAGAGTATTGATTCCTTTTGGGATTGTGGTCGACAGATAAACAGAGTCAACTCACAGTAGTGCAGCACGAAATATCTCGATTGGAATAGGTATACCAAAGTGTGTGTATATCATATAAATCATCTACATGGAGTGTCGAGGATGAATTGTATTTCAAATCTAGATCAGATGTTCCAAATTTGTAGAGCTTTCAAATGGCTCTTTCTTAAGCAGTGCATAGCAGAGAGTGCGGAATTTCGATTGTTGAGATGAAGTCAGGGAAAGAAAGATCACAGGCCAGGGCCAGTACAGTAGTTAGTGATTGCAGTTGCCGAGATCAGTGTCGGAGTTATATCAGAGCTTGACCAAGGGTTTCCAGTTTCAGCAGATCAGTCAGATAGTCTCTTTTTAGTCAATGCAGGGTAGAGTGTTTAGAACTTCAGTTGTTGAGTTGAGATTAGAGAATGAAAGGTCGTAGGTCCAGAGTTTGTTTAGAAATCAGTGATTCAATTGCAATTATTAGAGACAGTTTAGAGACTACTCAGAATTGTCAGTTTAGCTTCGCAGATTTTGTGTTGAAGATCTTTGGAATTTTAAGTGGGCAAGTGTTTAGTATTGTGCATCCGAAGTGGTTTGGGCTAGATAGCAGTGATCTGGTAGCATTGGTACAGAAAGAGCAACTTGAGAAAGAGAAGATTATATGAGACGACTGTACCCCCACCTTTTTGTTTAAGAATCGGTAAAGGTTTAAATTTCGAGGATGAAATTTTTATAATAGGGGAAGAGTTGTGACATCCTGATTTTCCAATTCTATTTTCAATAAATTGAGACAGGCATTTCGTTGGCACGCATATAGTTATTTTCCTTGAGTCAGCCACTCATGTGAAAACTAGTCTATCAGGTGAAGCCATTAAGAAATTATAATGCATTAGACTCGAGAATTTGACCAGGAAACGACCTTTTGACCGAGCTAATCTGCAAGGGTCATTACGGCACAAATAAAAATCGATTAGAGACCGGAGATAAGTCGACTCGACAGAGGCATGTGATCAAGTGTGGGTGATTCCACCGGATCGCACAATTCTTGTCGATTGGCACTGGACCGACTTTTCTATCGATTGGGTACCCTGTGTTCATATTTGAAACCTTGAGATTACCCCGATAACTGAAAGTCACCAATGTTTCAAAGATATACATTGTGGCTTAAGATGATCAACCACAGGTCAAATGCATGAAAATTTCTAAAGGCTACCCGGTAGGTTGGGCCACGCTAGTATCGTGCCAAGGTGAAATTAACCGTGGAATTGAGATCGAATTCAGAAATTTGAAGTCTAGGTGTAACAAATCATTTTAGGAATGTTGACTCATCTTTGGAAAAATTTTCATGCAAGCCGAGTTTTTTTGGCAAAATAATCAAAGTATAGTTAATTTGGTTCGAAAAATTGGTAAGCCCGCTTTTGGTGGTATTTTTTAGATCAAAATGGTTCTATGGTCAAGTAACTATGTGAATTGAAGGGTAATGACATTGGATTATTTTTACGGACTTTAACTTGGTTCAATTAGAAGAAAATTGAATAATGTGATATACAAAATTTAAAAATTGGTATGCCTCGGTGGAAAAGGAAATTGGACCCATTGGAGAATTGTTGTGGGAGATTTGAAGTTAGTGGAATGTGAGGTCAGCTTATGTCATGGTTGGGGCCAAAGCAAATGGGGTGTTGACAAGTGTCGAATGCTCATTGGTCCCCAAAAACCACCTCTCACTTCAATCTTCATCTTCAACCTTGGGACTTCTTGGACTTGGGGAGAAAAAAGCTGAGGGAGACCAGCTCGTCCGACCCCCTTTCGTGCGACGCCCAACCGCCCGCTCGACCGCCTGCTTGCTCGTCGTCGGAGTCGCTCACTGCCGCCATCGCTCAGCCCGCTCGCTCTCTACCTTCCTCTCTTTCCCCCTGCTGGCATCGACCTCCGCTTCTTCTTCTTTATGCTGTTCGAGACCCACCAGCAAACCAGGGAAGCAAAGCAGTAGCCAGCAGCGCCACTCGTCGCCGTCGCACACCGCTGGACCACTCGCCGTCACTGTGCGTCTACCCCACGCCGCTCGCCAACCAGCTCACCTCTCCGCTCCGCCTCAGCCCGCGTCTCTAGCCTTCGTCCGACGTCTCCAGCAGCTTCCTGCCATCGCCGTCGCCGCCGTGAGCCACCATCGGTCGCCGCCTGAGCTACCGTCGCCTCTCTCCGCCATTCCCGTGCCCGACCAGCGACCGACACCCCTTCGTCCAGCCGTGAACAATAGCCAAGAAAATGGGTATGGCAACTCGGTTTTGGCCCGTTTTGGCCGACTTCCCAAGCCCGGATGCTCAGCCCGCCTTGAGGAAAATCAATCCTCACGTCGTCCTCGTCGTTTTGGTCCGCTCAGCTCGCTAATCCGGTGAGTTTAGCTCACTAAATCTTGATTAGACGGTTAATGATGCCCTAAGTGTGCTTAGTCTAAGTTAAATAAGTTTAGGTGATTAGATTAGTTTATTTGGTTGAGGATTAGATTAGGGTGTTTAATTAAGTTAAATTGTGTTTAGTTTAAAGTTGAGTAGGTTTATTTTAATATAAGCCTTGATGTGACATAAATGAATTTACTTTTGATTTATTTAAATACCTCGAAATTATTAAATAATTTAATAATATATTATTATTATTATTCGAAATTATTAAAATGCTATTATTTAATTATTTTCGGAATAAATTTAATTATTTATTAAATTCCGAAAATTTTGTTTGGACCCTAAATTCTCGAGAATTTCGTGCCTGGCCGCTCTTGTGTTGTCAGATTTTGAAATTGATGGTTGGATATTATAAATTAAGTGTGGATCGTGAAAAATATGGATATTATTATTTAATTAATTTTCGGAATAAATTTAACTATTTAATAAATTTCGAAAATTATTTTGAGACCTTATTTTCTTAGAATTTCGTGCTAATCGCTGCTGTGCATTTACAATTTGAATTTGATGAATGGATGTGACAAATGGAGTGTGATTGCGATAAATAGGAATTCTTTTTATAAAATCTCAAGTGTCAAAATTGGATGGAAGAACGACCGTATTTGATCACATACTAAAGGTTGTGTCCAGTGAGGCCGTAATTGACCACCTATTGGAGGTTGTGCCCAGTGGGGCCGTGATTGACCACCTATTAGAGGTTATGCCCAGTATTGACCACCTATTAGAGGTTATGCCCAGTGGGGCCGTGATTGACCACCTATTAAAGGTTGTGCCCAGTGGGGCCAGTAGAGCCGTGATTGACCACCTATTAAAGGTTGTGCCCAATGGGGCCGTGATTGACCACCTATTAGAGGTCATGCCCATCGGGCCGAGATCTACCACCTAATTAAAGGTCGTGCCGAGTGGGGCCGTGATTGCTACTGGTTGTTAAACCTTCCTATAGGGTCGTGATTGGGAGCAGCGATTGATTTGCTAGAATGACATGTAATCGGTCGAGTCGATTGATCGCTGAGACGATCCAAGTGGTTGAATTGTTCTGATAATGTGATTGTGCCATAGTTGTTTGGTTATCATAATTGCACGTGGTTGAATTATATAAACTGTTCCAACCTACAGATGAAGACTAATGCGAGGTAAGTCTTTTGTGTGATGTGGCTAAGCCACTCGGGGCATAGTTTCTTTCTAATAAGGGTTTAGGGGGTTGAATTTGCTGAGACAATGTCTCATCCCGGTTGTGGGATTAAAATTTCAGGTCCCTGGTGGACGGAGCGACCAGATGGCTTTGGTTGGCTTTGAGGAGTTGCGGAGGTGAAGTCATAAGGATTGGAGAACATATCCGACTTGTAGGTCGTAGGACAATTCCTTTTTAAGACCCGGTCTTTTGTAGACTTTTGGCCGTAGACCTCTGTTTGTTATTCTGTTGAATTATGAAAGTGTTATGTTGTGAATTTGCTTCCTGCTTTTCTATCCCGTATATCATTGTCAGGGGTTTTATAATACGTTTTGCTTGCGCAATAATAAATGAATGGGGTTGGCGACACTACCTGGGAATGTCGCATTTACATGACCATGGTGGGATGTTGGCGCACTCGAGGTTCGGGGCGTGACAAGATAGTTGTGTGGTATGATGGTGAACAACTTAAGTACATATGAATCGAAAAATAGTCAATACTTATGATGGATAAAGAAAATCCGAAAATGAGTAATGATAAAGCATGAGGAGTTAAACTTCAAATCTCTTGGCTCTTGTAGAAAACTATATAACCTTTTAGTGCTGCTTGCTCGAAAAATCATATTTAGAAGAGACGACGAAAAGAAGAGTTGGCTGAAAACGAGAAACGAATAATCGAATAAAAGTTTTTCTAACTACAAGTTGACTCACACCGCATTCAAGCGGGCGTTTGGCCAAATGACCCTAATATATTAAGCTGAAAAATAGAGCCGTGATTAGTTGTTCAAGCTCTTTTGGCCTAAAAATAGGCCTTGTAAAAGCTTTGCATCAAACTTAATTTAAGCTGTTCCTTGACTTTTCAAAGTAGTTAGATAGACTAGTAAAGCCAACATATGGTCCCAAAGTTTGACGGTGATCATATGCGAGTTCAAATCCAAGTCAGTTAACAATCACATGATGAGTTGTACCTCCTTAGTTAAGACAAAGCCACACATTTCGACTTTCCAAAGTCACTAACGCTGTAGGCAGAATCTTGTTCTTTATTAGGACATAAGGTTCGGGAAAAAGATGGAGGGTAGAGACTGATGTGATCTGGTTGGTGTTCTTGTCCTAAAGGAGTACTTGTTTTTACCACATTGTTCTTCTTTTCATCTTATGTATACCTTGCGCACGATCACCAGGTCTTTCTCAATTCTCTTTTTCGAACACAGAATCAGAATCTTCAGAGAGAGAAAGAGGGGTCCCCAAGTGGATAAACCCTAGTTTCATCCACCAACTCAGCAGATGCCTCCAAGATAAAGACACGCAGAAAAATTCCCATGGTTGAAAAGAACTTGTTTCAACAATGAGTTAAAAGAAAAAAAAATGAGGGATAAAGTACATTTTGGTATCCATGAATTGATTAGTAAATAGTTCCAAATTATGAACCCTAGCTAGTGTTGACAAGATAATGGGGGAGATGGATTTAATTGCTAAAGGATGGAAGAAATACTCGGTTTAAAAATAAAATTGCCCGTAAAATGGAGGATAGTCATACAAATATCAAAAGCCATGAAAATATGAAAATAAAGGATATAGTAGATATAACGTGAAGCCGTACAAAGGACGCGTTGCCTCTGTTACGTATGGAAAGAATCTTATTCATTTGTATGCAGCCTCTGTTCTCCAGTGCAAATGCAACAGTCCTTATCCACGTTGCAATGATCAAGAGTTCCCTAAGAATCCTTGTGAAAATAGCCAAAGATCTAAAGAAAAATTCTCTCTCTCTCTCTCTCTCTCTCTCGTATGCAAGTCCAAAACCCTACGATGAAACATCTATATAAGCACGTCCCTCATGAAGCCTTAAGCAATCCACACAACACAAGAAATCCTAATATCACATTCCAACCTTCAAGAGCTCACTTTGCTCTCTCTTTTAGCTAATTACCACTTTCTGGAATTCACTTTAGTCGACGTTCTAGGAGTTCCTGACATCTCGAAGCTTTTTCTCAATGGAGGATCTGGTGGCGAAGATGATCTACGAGAAGCCTGTGGTGATCTTAATCAAGTCGCTTCTTTACGAAATGGGGGGAACCCAACGGTCCACAACCTAGACGAGATTCCGACAGGCAAGGAGATCGAGCAGGCCCTCGTGAGACGCGGGTGCAGCCCAGCGGTCCCCGCCGTGTTCATCCGCGGTCAGCTTTTCGGTAGGGACAGTTGTGGCTGATGCCGGTTAGGGTTTTGGGAAGTGGGTCTTAAGGTTTCTAGCTGGATGGATCGGCATGAAAAAGGATAACAAGATGTGGGATGTTGTTTATGGTGTATATAGAAGTGGGAGTGTTAAAAGATGTACATATGAAAATAGATTTTAAAGAGTTGTTGTGGCGAAAACTCATGATAGACCTCGGTGCATGGGCCTCGTTAGTCAGTCCTCGCGTTCGGGTCCTCAAGGCCGAGCTTGAGACCCCCGTGTCCCTCCCCAAATCTCCAGTGGTTAGGCCTAGGACACTGACCCCTGCGTTGAGACCCTAGCGGCCGAGTTCGGATCCGGTTGCTTGGGATTGGGACCCCGATGGTCAGGTTCAGGTCCCTAAAGGCTGAGTCTAGGATCTTGACGTCTGTGCTTGGATCCCTAGCAATCGGGGTCCAAGTCTCCAAGAACCCAAACTTAGGACTTGAGGTTGTACTCCAATTTTTTTTCAAACGTCTATTTTTTAATTTACTTGTAATATTTAAGAAAATGACCTTCAAAATACAATGAAACGATTAGAAAATGAATGATCTTTTTTTCCTGAAAATAAGTTCTTTTGCAAATACTTTCCAGCAAAATTCATCCGAGACAGAGCGTAAATATTCTTCATACACATGACCATTTTAATATTGTACCAAATGCGGAAAATTCTTCCGATGCGGAGTGGTGGCTGTACGTAAAATTGAAGCAACACAAAGTGATGAATAAGATAACTTTTGTCTCGTTTTTCCAAAAGAAAGAATATATCCAATCACTGATTTGACACTGCATTTTATCTTTTTATTGCGTTAATACCATGCAAAGGCATTGTAATAGCTGCGGAATTTCAACGTGATACCAATCCAAAGTTCATAGCGATCATCCATGCACTACGTAATTATGAATCTTCAGCCGCAGCCTCCTTTTTCCAAATATCAACGTGTCGCGAAGAAAGGGTCATGACAACTTATATGTCTCATTTAGTTTTTAGCCGACCCTAATAAATTAGTGACAAATCATCATTTAAAATTTTCATAAGGTTGATTGAAACTAAAATCGAATAATATCCTAATGTTGTGGTAAAATTTTGGGAAAATCCAAGCCATTTAAGGAGCATTGATCCCAACTCGGCATTACCTCTAAATCCGTCCTTTTCCTTGACGAAAACGAGGGTTGCAACACAACGTATGTCCACATTTTTTTTTTTTATAATTAAAAAGGCTAATTAAAGCTATAAGAAAGAAAAATGATCATATCACGTCCTCCTCGTTTTCTCTTAAATGGACCTTTTCAATCTATCTATTGGAAGTTTGTCTGTAAAATAAACAAAATGTGTTCTTCCTTATCCTACATAGGAAAGTTAGGAGGAAATAGGTCAATTTATAAATGTAAGCCTTCTTTAGTGTGTTTAAAGAAAAGGTTTGGTGTGGGCTAAACCCTACAATACCCACATGCAGGTGCGCGAATAATTGCACGATGTTGGCATACTTATGTGGCACCCCTTGACGGCCCCCGATCCGTTAGGGTCGCCACAATTCGCTTACCTTTCACTTTCCCTATTAACATGTTACTCTAATACCATTTCAATTGCAGCGGGTCCATACAACCATGGGGGTTTATATATATATTGATAGGTCCCTTGCGCAATTCATAAAGCAGAAGCACATCCATCAACTCCCTTCCCTATATTCAGAAAACGATGCACACCAACTAAACATTTTATATAAGTTAAAGCCGTATACTTTTATTTACATAACTTGATGGACATCATTAGTCGATACATCAAAATGCCATAGTCTTTCTATACTTGGCTATATTTCAAAAGATGACCGACATCTCTTCCAACAGTCATATACTTAAAGTCCATCGATCAGTGTCGGCGTCCAAAAGTTCCTTCATCTGCTGTCCTCCTCCTCGCGGCCATATCCAACCACTCGGTCCATCTACTGGTGGCGGTGGCGGCAAAGGTATGTTGTCTAGTCTGAAATGTTAGTCCCCAAACGGGGTGAGTACAACCACTCAGCAGTAAAAGATTCATCAAGCTATATCAAGCATTACTATTAATATCCAGATTCAAGTATGGTAGACAAAATAGGCAATCCATGAATGAGTATGCATCCAAACCATATAACTCTTCGATGCAATGACTAGTGCATTTCCAATTAATAAGATGCATCGTGTCCAGCCACACAAGTCCCGATCATGGGGCCAAACTGTGATGACACGTCCCATTCCATGCCATACAATTTAGTCCCATAACCAGACCACACTTACACTTAAATATAATCGTCCGTTTTATCATTCAAAAGTTTTCATCCCCCAAAGGACCAGTGTTTGCATCCTTCTGGGATTCCGCACCCAACCTGGCATCGCGGAAGCCTCCGGGCATGTATTCAAAATACAACCGGGCATCCAAAGGGCATCGACTCATTCGAACCTCTGGGCATCTTGCACCCCACCTGGCATCACGAGGAATCACCGGGGACCATAGACATGGTTACCCCTAACCTCCGGGCATGCATCATAATACAACCCCTCACCCTCCGGGCATGTATCATAATACAACCGGGCATCCCGACACTCCCGGGGAAAACCTCTGGGCATGTATTCATAATACAACCAGGCATCCAAAGGGCATCGACTCATTCGAACCTTTGGGCATCCCGACTCCCGGGGCATCGTTGACCCAAGGGTTCAACGGTAACAATTTAGCATTTTAATTCACAAAATATTCTCAAATGCTAAAACAAGACGTCTCATGGACTCTCTATCACATCTCAATATTGCACAAATATTTACAGCCATTACCATCATATCACATAGCCATTCGAAATACCTTCACTTTCGGATACTTTTGTAAAATTCAAGAGCAGAATAGTCCAATTTTTACAATGCACAGTTCTGGTAGAAATTTTGAAATAAATACTAAATGGACTCAGAAAATTACTAAATTTTGAAACATTATCAATGAGACCTAAAGGAACAAATTTCATGAAGAGCACAAAGTCAAATTCCATACACATCGAGAGTAAAAACTTCGGTATTTCTTGCTACAGTTTCTGTAAAATTTCCAGATTTAGCATTTCCGTATGAAAATCATTTAGTCGGCCAAATCTTGTCCATTTATGCTAAATTTTTTATATGTTACTATCACAGATGTGCTCTCCAACTTTTTTTAAGACTTCGAAATCATATTTTGGCTAGAAAATTCCAGAAAAATCGAGAAATCACTGGTGGTCATGCTGTTCTTGCGAAAACAGTTTACTAGCCTAAAGAGGACTCTTCCTATACTTTGAGTTTCAGTATCCAACTTCCACAGCCAAGATTTAGAAGCACATTACACCACAATACAGCCTCTTTACTTCTCAAAAATTCACCATAGCTAAATCCTTGAGTTCTCATTTCAATTTAAAAGCAAAATCCACCAGAAACTTGCTCCAATACCTCGGCCAGCTTCATCTCATTCATCACAAACAACATGCAGCTCCAAATCTCACATTTCCTCACATCTACCCACTCTTCACTAGATAAAACAGCAAGAAAAACATAGGTTGAAGAACTTCTACTTGCCTTAAACTCTCTCACTCGGTGGCTGTCCGAAAATGGAGGTTCGGGGGTCGCGGCTTGACTGGTCGGCAACGGGAACCGGTGGCGAGGCAGCGGCAGCTCGAGCACGGCAGAAGGTGGTCCCTTCTTCCTCTTCGCCGTTCACCCACCTGCTGCTCACTCGCGAATTTCCTCGCTCGATATCTCTCTCTCTCTCTCGGTTCTGCTCGGTCACTCTCTTTAGTTCACTTACACGAGCAGATTAGCTGCTGGTTTTGCTAAAAACCAGCCAACAAAGAGGGGGATTTTCGGTGGATGCATGCATGGAGGACAGGTGGAAGAAGCGTGTCTCCAGGTGGGTTTTCTTGGCCTTCGCTGGTTGCTTCACACGAAGCAACGTGGCCTCCTCTGGCCTTGCTTCTCGATTACCATTTACCATGGCCGCTGGTTTTTACTTAAAACCGGTCAACTTAAGGGGAGTTTTTCCATGGTTTGGCCGCATGAAGGGCAGCTGGATTCGTACGTGTCCAGCATCCATTTCTTCCTTCGACACCTTGCTCCTCCTTGCAACGTGTCTTCAGCCATTTGATTAATTCTTTTCTTAATCCCAATTTGCTGGCCGACCGTGAGAAAGCAACGTGGCATCAATGGTCAGAAATTTTCCTCTCATAGTTGACAAGGGTGTCGACCAAATGGAGAGAGGTTGGGGCAGCTTTTGGGCGCGGACGATTCCTCCTTTTCCGCATGGGTGTGCATGTCCCTCATGCACGGCTGAATTCAATTTCTTCGGCTCAAAATTTTAATTAATAGAAGTCCAAAATTTTCCTCTCATTTCGTATACATTTTGGTGGTTCAATTGTGTAGTGTCATCAAAGCAATTTGCACAACTCAATAAGGTTGAATGTAGTACTAACGATGACGAATTCCAATAGTAGCTTCGTCAATCCATGACGTTTCATCATCATTCATTTTTTTTTTCTTTTCTAAGATCGACAAAATATGGGTGAGATTGGTCTCACTAATAACCTTATGTAAAGAGGCTTCTGACAATACTCTAGTCTATCCCACAATCAGACTATTTTCTAAACGTGAGGTATCGGTCCATTAATGAAATAAAACGGAGTTCACACATGGTGCCAACAACACCATTCGACCGTACTTCCATAATCAGTCACGGTCATCGCATATCCGAGGGTTGTCGAAATTCTCGGGTGCCACAACTTAGCAATGTGTTAAACTTTTACTAATCCTTTTAAAACATGCAAACTTGAATGACATGGTTTGCGGAATGCATGTGAAGTTGAAGAACGAGGAACAAATAAATAAGGGTCTGTTTGGCAAGTTGCCAAACAATTCTTGTTTCTTTTCTTTTGTTCCCAAGAGTAGATTTGGAATAGAATTGCTTTTAGTAAAAATTTTGTTCTCATGAACAAATTTCTATTTTTTTGTTCCTGAAAGTAGATTTGGAACAAAATCGAGAATCAAAAAAGTTGATTCTTTGTTCCCTAGAACAATTCTAGAATCAAGTCAACCTATTTTTTCTTTTTCCTCTTCTTTTTTCTTGTTCTTCTTCCCTCTCCCTTGTTTTTCAAGTGTTGCTACCGCTGCCATTGACATCCGCCACCGTCCACCGCCGCCGATCGCCGGCGAGCTCGCCAAGCCAAGGTGAGGTCCGGCAAGGCCTGGCGAGCTCGCCAGAGGCTCGCCCAGCCACCAGTGAGGCTCGACCTCGCCTAGATCTGGTGAGGCCAAGGTCGCCTAGCCGCCGGCGAAGCTCGACCTTACCGGGGCACCGTGAGGTCAGCATCACCTAGCCAAGGCAAGGCCGACCTTGTGGTGGCCCAACAAGGTTGAGCCTCGCCGACGGCTAGGCGAGCTTGGCCTCACCAGATCTAGGCGAGGCTGCTCTCCCAGCCAAGGCTCGGCCGAGCCTCACCTAGCTGCTGGCGATGCTCCGATGAGGTCACTGGCCCTCATCTAGCCGGTCGCCAATCATCCCAAGGCCCGCAACCGGCCACCTTGAAGAAGGAGAAGAAGAAGAAGAATGGGAGAAAGAAAGGAAAAAAACAGGAAAAAAAACAGGAAAAATATAAAAAATGATTTGAAGTAGGAATTTAAATTTTGCTATAAATAGAATACATATTTAATTTTCTATTTTAATTTATTATTTAGTATTTATATTTATAGTTTCTACTATAGTTTATTATTTACTATTTAATAAAAATTTGATTAGTTAATATTTTTATTACTTAGTATATATATAATTAATCAATAGAATTTCTATGATTTGATAGAATTTTAGAATGGAATAGAATTCTAAATTCGAATTCTTTTGAAATTGAAAATATAATAAAATATAATATGATTTCTTTACTCTTAAGAAGACAATTATATCGGTGAGTGGTTTATGAGAATTCAATATCAAATTTACACTTATCTAAAAAGGTAATTGAAAAAGTATTGGAATAGAAATTTTATGCAATTACCAAACGTATTTCTATTCTTTTTTCTAGTCCGAGAATCAGAAATTTTGTGCGGTTACCAAACGCATTCTTTTACTTAGAAATTGTTCTCAGAAATAGAATCAAAAAAATTATTTCGATCAGAAATTGTTCCTGGAAACAGAATGGTTACCAAACGCATCCTAAGCAACCACACAAGCATACTACAAGGTGCAAGCTCATGCGCAACTGTGATGGCCGGAAGTTTTCTACGAAGATGACAAGTATGCTTAAACCCTTAGCAATCCTAAGTCAAAAACAATTTGGTAGAGACCGATATAGGCATGCAAATAATATGTTATACCTAATTTGATTTGCTAAAGTATTGAGTATTCAATCATACGGCAATTGGATTTGATTGAAATTATGCAAGCATATAACCACCTCTCGAAATGCAGAGACTATCTCCTCTCGACATGCAGAGAATTCTAAACCGTGTGTTTAGTTATGGCTTCTACAACCTAACCCTAACTTCAATATCTACCATCCTTCCTTGCATCTTCATCATCTTTTCCCTTTCTTAAGGGTTTTGGATTCGGTCTTCACCTGGTTTTTCCGAAGAATCGTCTGCATGTCCTTTTCCTTGGAATTACCGATGGCCTCTTCTCTCATCGCTCCTAATTGCGCATTTCCCACTTGAACAAGGTCTCTGTTTCTTATGCGATTCCTCAGCGTTTCTCTCTCTTCTGACTGGTACACGGTACAATTCCTCTCCTCCGTTCTCTTCGTACTTCTAGATGTCTTCTTTGACTTGAATTTGGCATGTCGGGACACAACAACTCTGCTACTCTAGATGTACTGTACTGGTAGTCTTCCCTCGGCTGGGTTTTGTGACGCTGTTTTTGAAAGACTTGATGGCCTCCGAAGCAGTCCCTGATTCTGTGTGACTAGCTGCCCTGTGCTCCCGACTGGGTAGGCTTACAACTGAGAGGAACATCGATGAATGGGATGAGGCACCACCTCCTGAATAGTTGGAAGAATGCAGTTTATCTTTAGTTGGAATGATCCTTTCTAATCAGTACATCAATTTCCCTGCTTTCCAGACTACTATAAAAAAAAAGCAGGGCAAACTGAGCGAGTTGAATTTACTCAACGCGAGGGTGGTCTATATGTCGTCAAGTTTCAGTCGGCTGCTGATAAAAAGCATGTTCTGGATGGTGGGCCTTGGCTTTTTTCAAGTCATCTCTTTATTCTTAAGCCATGGCAGCCCAATGCCCCTCTACATTGTTATGATTTTTCAACCTGCGCTTTTTGGATACAAATTTTCAGCCTGCCTTTGGAATGGACCACTAAAAGCCTGGTAACCAAGGTTGTGCAAGATATTAGTCGGGTCCTAAAAGTCCGTATTGACACTAAGGAGGGACCTACTGCTAGAACAGGTCGTGTTTGGGTTGAGTTAACTCTACAAGACCCTCTTAGAACGGGTAAGCTGATTCGTGTTGCTGGGAAATTGCTGTGGCTGGATTTCCGATACGAGCGTCTTTCGCATTTTTGCTACTCTTGTGGGAGATTGGGTCATTATGCAATGTCAAGGACATTCCCTATGATGCGGCTAAATTTGACACTAGAGATACTATGGTCTATGGTCAGTGGCTTAAGGCCGAAATTAAAGAACCTAGTCCTTTTTGGCAATCTTTCTATGCACCTCATGCTATATTAGACCAGCCTGAAGAATCTGTACCTAAGACACCTCTGTCACAGCTGCTGATCGCTCCTCCTTTGCCTCCGGCCAGCCGCACCACCACAGCCATGGTCCACCTTCCGGTTTCTCCAACATCCCATGTCCATACAGGGACAAACCAATTGCATTCTCAGATGGAATATATGGATTAAATTCCTACTCATACAGCTTTGATACATGCTTCAGTTAAAATGAAGGGACCTCAGCTTCCTTATATGGATACTCAGACCCCCAGGAAAATCAAGAATTCAAAGACGATACCTATTATGAGCGCTGCTAAAAAACAGAAACAATATACGCATTATGACAAAAAAAGTTTACTGTTGTATGACTTGGATGAAGCAAACCTGATGGACACACCTGTGCTTGGCATCGAAGAAGATCGAACTCAGGCGCTAGTAGCTGGCCCAACACAGCTATGTGACACTCCCTTACTTATTGCTGACAAGCAAAGTACAAGGGCTGAGGTGGCTTGCCCTCAGCCCTTGTGGCTCGAGAACGACCGAATCTCCTGTTTTTAATGGAGACAAAGAATGGTCCTGCAAAGTTATCAAAAATTCAGAAATAGCTTAAATTTCCTCACTCCTTTTTGGTTAACCTTATTGGTCTAGCAGGGGGTTTAGCTATCTTTTGGCATGCTCACCTCAATATCAGCATAGTTCATTCGGATCCTGACTTTATCGAGCTGTTTTGCACTGACTTGGGGAACCATATACCTACTCGTATCACCTGTATCCATGCGCCGGCAGTGTTTCGGCTTCGGCAGCAGTTCTGGGAAGTTCTTCGACGGATTGCATTAACCAACTCTTTACCGTGGCTCTGTGTAGGGGATTTCAACGAAGTTACTTACCACTGGGAGAAAGTAGGGAAAAAGTTAGCTGATTTTCATTGTATGTCCTCTTTTCGCGAGGTATTACATGACTGCTCCTTGATTGATATGGAGAGCAAAGGCTATGCATTTACCTGGATAAATAACCGTCAATGCGAAGACAGTATCAAGGAGCGTTTGGACAGATCTCTGTGCAACTTTAAGTGGAGAATAGCTTTCTCGGATGCTGTTGTCAGTGCTCTTCCAGCAGTGGGTTCTAATCACAGCCCGCTCCTACTGAATACTGTAGCTTCCCAACCCAGGCGAGCCCGCCCCTTCATTTTTGAAGCCTTTTGGCTACAACACCCGAACTGTAGCAAGGTTATTTCCAATGTTTTGCAGCAACCAACCAATGCACATCATGATTTACCATACCTCTTAAAAAAGGTCAGTCTCGCACTTTTCTCGTGGAGCCGCCGGACCTTCTCAAATGCTAACAAGAGAATCTGCGAACTGCAATATAAACTTCAACAGATCACAAACCAACTGGATATTCCCTATGACAGACACGAAGTAACAACAATTAAATCAGAAATTCAACAGCTTTGGCAACAAGAAGAGCAGTTCCGGGCTATGCGTTCGCGAATCAAATGGTTGAAATGGGGCGACAAAAATACTAAGTTCTTCCACGCCACAACCATCCAAAGAAGGTAGCATAATCGTATTACAATGTTACTCGATGAGGCACACGGCTGGGTTAGAGATGAAACTATATTAAAGGACAAGACTCAACTTTATTTCTCAAACCTATATCAATCAGTTGGTTTTCGTGATTATGGTCCAATCCTCGACCAAAGCCCCTGCTTAGTCACCCCTGAAATGAATATGGCTCTCACCGCCACGGTTACTAAGGCCGAAGTCCGTGCAGCCACCTTTCAGCTAGAACGGAACAAGGCCCCGGGCCGGGATGGCCTCAATGGACTATTTTATCAATCCAACTAGGATACTCTTGAGGATGTAGTGTTCAATTCAATCCAGCAGTTTTTCCTTTCCAGTAAAATGCCCTTGGCTCTCAACCAGACTGTTGTTACCTTAGTACCAAAGATCCCCCTCCCATAGAGTCTCGACCACTACCGCCCTATTAGTTTATGCAATTTCGCCTATAAGATCATTTCCAGAGTCCTAGCTAATCGGCTGAAACCTCTATTGCCACAACTGATTTCACCTGAACAATCGGCATTTGTTAGTGGGCGTCAAATTCAGGACAATATTCTGGTGGTCCAGGAGATTATCCATTAGATAAAAGCAAGAAAACGTCAGCGTCACTTCCCGGCAATCATTCGTATGGATATGCAGAAAGCTTTCGACAGAGTAGAATTGGACTTCTTGATGGCCTACCTACAAAAGATTGGCTTCCATCCCCAATGGGTTCAGTGGATTTTCCAATGCATATCAACTATATCTATCAGTATCAAGTTTAATGGTCAACAGTTGGATTATTTTCACCCTTCTAGAGGTATTCATCAAGGGGATCCTTTATCCCCTTATCTTTTCATCCTATTGACGAATCTATTATCCACTCTCATTCATCGAGCCATCGACATGGGACAGCTCAAAGGTGTTAAACTTAACAGGTTTAGTCCTACTCTCTCTCATTTGTTCTTTGCTGACGATGATATATTCTTTGTAAATGGCACCACTGCTGACTGCCATACCCTAGCAAGTATTATGTCTCAATATTGTTTAGCTTCGGGTCAGTCCATCAATCGAAACAAGTCTGGTATCTTCCTCAGTAAGGACTGCCCAAACTATCTTAAAGCCAACCTGGCTAGTGAGCTCAAAATACCTGTGCTGGAACGAATGGGTAGATATTTAGGCATCCCCTCTAATTGAGGCCGATCAAAAAGAGAGCTCTTTTCTTGGATCTTGGGTAAGGTGAACTCTAAAATGGAGGGCTGGAAGGAGAATCTAATCTCAAAGGGTGGCAAGGAAGTCCTTATTAAAACTATTGTGCAGGCCATTCCCCAGTATGCAATGTATGTTTTTAAAATCCCAATATCCATCTGTAAATCTATTGAAAAACAGATTGCTAGATTCTGGTGGCAGAATGATTGTCGAAAAACGAGGATACATTGGAAACAATGGGCTGTGTTGAAAGAGCCTAAGGCGAAGGGAGGACTAGGCTTTCGAGATTTGACGGCTTTCAACAAAGCCATGTTGGGTAAACAAGCATGGCGTCTCATCCAACAGCCGTCCTCACTATGGAGCCAACTACTTAAGGCAATCTATTTTCCTACACAAGACTTTCGCTATGCTCGGAAAGGAATTCGCCCTTCTTGGGGCTGGCAAAGCTTACTGTTAGGAAGGGAGATTATACTTCCTAATCTACAGTGGTCGGTTGGCGACGGCACAAATATCAACATCAGGCAGGATCGGTGGCTTCCTAGGGGTATTATTGGTGGACCTGTACAGCGTGATGAACCAACAATGGTGGTTGATCTCCTAGTTCAGAATTCGAATAACTGAGATATCGCGACTCTAAACACCTATTATGATGCACAAACAGTACATGACATACTCAGCATTCCAGTGCGACGAAACCTCACCACTGATAAACTAATCTAGACAGCTACAACAAATGGCCAGTATACAGTTCACAGTGGCTATCATTCTATCAAAGGAACAAAAAGAGAGTCTCTGACCTTACATGCCTCATCGTCATATCAGTCGCCTCCTCAACTTTGGAAGCGCATCTAGAAGCTTCATCTCCCACCGAAGCTCAGGGTTTTTTCCTGGAATGTCTGCCATAACGCCTTGCCCACAAAGGATAACCTTTATCGACGTCGTATCAACCCTGATCCCTTTTTCCCTCTTTATCACACCCATCAGCCGGAGACGATTGAGCACCTCTTCTTGTTCTACCCCTGGACATTTGGAATTTGGTCACACCCGTCAATAGGTCTTTCCTTCGCAGACACAAAAATCCGCCGCATGGATGAATGGTTTACTAATCTATTTTTTGATAAACAGCTCGTACCTGCCCTAGAGTTTATTATAGCCGTCTGTTGGCAGCTCTGGAAAGCCAGAAATAGCGCGATCTTCTCCAACCGTCGCCTAGATCCATCCTTTGTTGTACTTGCCACCACAGCCCAGGTTCGATCTGCTCAGCTCTCCCATCCGTCTCTGCTACAACAGAGTCATCAGGGCGAAACTTTGGATTGTTTATGGCGATCTCCTCCTCCGGGGTCCCTCCGAATTAACATAGATGGGGCTTTCATCTCTGGCGATATCACCGGATCTATTGCTGTCATCTGTCGAGACCATTCTGGGCATTTGAAGGATGGATTTACTAGATCTGTGCAGGCAGCGTCGGCTCTGCAAACAGAAACTCAGGCGCTTATTTGTGCTCTCTAATACGTGCTTCAACTCCCTTCAGTGTCTACCCCTCTGGAGATTGAATCGGACTGCTTTGTCTTGGTTGAAGCCCTCCACGGCCGGCAAGAGCCTCCATGGGAGATCCGCCCCCTTCTCCACGAAGTCGCTCTCCTTTGTAGCGCTATCCCTCTTTTGCAAATTAGGTTTTGTGCTAGGGTTGCCAATTCAGTCGCTGATTGGGCAGCACGAGCCCACAACAAGGGCTGCCTCTCCCCTTCTTGGGCCGAATCCCCCCCCCCTCTCCCCTTCTCGACTTGCTGTTATCAGACATTATAGCTGCTGACTGTATTTCCTATCTTTATAATTATATTATCTTTCCTGATCAAAAAAAAATAATCATACGGCAATTCTTTGTGTTGGGGTCCCACCTTTTTTTTAATACTAATCATTGAAAGCATGACATGCCATTTAATAGAACCAAAATCCCAGACTTCTTAGTGACACTAGCATCTTTGAGAATTCGTTCGTTAAGTTTTCAAACCGCTCTTCTACAATCAACTCAGAATCAAATCAATGGTAGACAAAAGGAATTACACGTGGCTCAATCGAATCTCGATATACTAATTGTGTGAAACATGTTTACATTGTCTTTAGGAGGAAGTTTAGTCCCATCAATATCTTATTTCTTAGTAATTTCTTCATTTAAATTGTAACTTCTTTATTTTTAAGGTTAAGTGCGTTCGAAATTTTAAAACTTATCATGAAAGTATTAAATACTAAAATTTTTAAGTCCTAAACTTGTGAAGAAATGCGACTAAGTCTTAAAGCTTTCAAAAGTGCATTTAGACCCTAAAAATTATCAAATTTATGCAGATAAGTCCTTCCATTGATTGTAGTTTTGAAAACTGTAGGACTCGATTACACTTTCATGATAAGTTTTAGAAATTGATTACATTTTTGAAAATTATAGGATTCGATTGCAATTTTATTATAAGTCTTAAGATTTGATTGTACTTTTAATAGTTTTAGGACCCAATTGTACTTTCATAACAAACCTTAGGACTTATAATACATTAATCCCTAGTTCAAATGAGAGAATGCCTTGAATTTCATAAGAGGTGAAGGAGATCCAGAGAAAGGGAAAGCAACAAGAAAAGAGTAGGCGTGAGTGTTGTGAGGCGAAAAGGAAAGACCGAAAGAAAAGGGGAGGTGTACTTAAGACATTTAAAAAATAAAATAAATAAATAATTAAAATTGTTTGGGTGGTTCAATTCTTCCCTTGGAATCAAGAACCAGGCTGCTTAGACACCGGTTTCATTTTTAGAAACTGGGAACCTAACCAGCACTTCGAGGAACCAAACCCAACTAGCCAGCTTGGTCTAATCCGAACGGTTTCTGATTTGGTCGGTCTGTCTTACTCATCCCTACTTTTAAAGAATATTTTTATCTTTCTAGATATTTATAAGTTATTTTTACTATAGGCCATGATATCATATTTATAAATCTGTTTTGTTTAAATTGCTCTAAACTCTTAATATTAAGTTAACAGTATAGTTGGTATAATCTAATAATATGCCGATAAGTAGGTTGTCTTTATGCTCGAATGTGTCTGCGCATCATCTTTTATCAGAAAATTTGTCGAATGATTCGCACAGAGCGTGGAGCAACGTCTAGTTAAATATATACCCGAAACCGGAGAAACTCTCCTTTATGCACCATGAAGACCTAAATTTGACTATTAAATATCTACAATTAAAAAAAAGGGGGGTGGCATCTACAATGGAGGCAATTCATTAACTTTACATCTCTCGGACATTGAATCTGCATGAGATAACATCCACCCAATGAACATTTAGTGGGGATGAGGGATGAAGAAGTAAATATTCTTTCCAATCATGCACGTGTTTATCAATGAGAGGAATTGACAAGCGTTCGACAGATGGGGTGGGGGATGTCGACAGAACGAATATTCACAGATCAAAGAGGCTTTTCACCTTAAATTTTTATTGTGTTTTGAGGAACAATTTGACAGTACAAAAGGCACGGGTGAGAACGAGAGTGAATTATCCTCAACATCATCCCAAAGTCACCGCCCATTCTCTCATCATTGTTTGGCCTCTGATATTTTGTTTGTGATGGCTCTGAAATGTCATCTTTTTAGGGTTTCTGAGAGAGAGGTTATCTATCTGCTGGCATCTGTAAAAGTGGTAGTCTCTGTCTGAGATAAAGATCTTTTTTTTCTCTTTCGTCTCTCTGGAGAGGGAATGTCAAGGAAAGAGAGGAGAACCAACTTGTGATTTTGAGATCTCTCTCTCTCTCTCTCTCTCTTTCATGCTGAGATGCCAGGATCCGACCTCGCATTCTTCTTTATCTTTTTGCTGTCTGCTGTGCTGCTGGCTGATGATAAGAAAGATCACATTCTGTTCTGCAACTCGCGCGTGCTTATGTCTCTAGGAACTTCTAGGATTCTCCGGTGACAAGATCTCCCGTCGTAATTCTATTATAATCACGTGCATTTTATTGTAATTTCTCTATAAAGAATTGTAACATACAAAAATTTAAAGGATTTATCATCGCTAAGTCAGATTTACTCTCATTTTCATTCAATGCCAAAGAATTTTTAGAAACATCATGTTTACCATTCCCTCCCACCCCCCTTCCCCGGCGCTTCCTTTTCCCTCACGTTTTAACAATCAACCAATGACACTAATCCCCATTTACTAATCCAGCTTCGAAAGCATCCACCAACAACCTAAACATATTAATCCTCTTAACATATAGAAGCTTCTACAATCCCTTGAGAAACCATCTTTCTGGGAGAATTACCAGAAAAGTCATAAACCTATTGCAATTATGTCAATTCAGTCCTAAACGTTTTTTTTTTTTTGCCAATTTAGTCATAAACCTTTTACAATTGTGTCGTTTAGTCCATCCGGCCAAAATTAGCCAGCCGGCGAAAGCCAACATGGTAATTTTTTTTATATTTTTTGAATTGTTTTCTAATTTTTAAATATTTTTGAATTTTTTAATTCTTTTTTCTTTTTCTTTTTTTCACCTTCTCCTTCCCGGCACCGCCAAAGACAAGGGCCGCGAGGTCAGTGGCGAAGCTCGTCCCCGCCAGCCACTAGCGAAGGCGAGCCTCACCTAGCAACGGCAAAGGCTGCCGTTGCCGGATCCGGTGAGGTCAGCGGGGGCCTCGCACGGCCAAGGTGAGGTTCAACCTCGCCGGTGGCCGGCGAGGCTTCTCGCCCGGGGACAACGAGGCTCAACCTTACCATGGCTAGGTAAGGCCAAGCCTTACCGAGATCTAGCGACGATGGCCTCACTGGCCGGGCGAGGCTCGCCGCCAATGGGCGGGGACGATAAGGTGGAAAAAAAATTAAAAAAATTAAAAAAATTAAAAAAATCAAAAAATCAAAAATTCGAAAAATAATAATAATTAAAAATAATAATAATTGTCATGTCAGCTTTTGCCGAATAGCCGGCATCCACATCAGCGCCGGCCGGCTAATTTTGGCTGAATGGACTAAACTGGCACAATTGTAAAAGGTTTAGGACTAAATTGGCTAAAAAAAAAAGTTAGGACTGAATTGGCACAATTACAATAAGTTTAGGATTTTTTTGGTAATTCTCCCGATTAATAGCCGTTGGACAAATAAGATTCTCATTGATTACAAATTCTTTAAGCTTTTGTGTCTCATGACCCTTTGTAATTTGAATAAGAGTTACAAGAAAATGCATCATGTTTTCACAATGAGTTATGAGCTAGGAATCAGTCTCCGATGAATCATGGAAGCCCCTCGATCATGACATCTAAAATTGTTACTACTTTGGTATGGAGAGTTTGTAGACCATATATCAACTTCAGCAGGTCATGACTCAATTGATATTGCAATCCTGCAAAAGGAAGATAATATTAGCGAAGCTAAATGTTTCAAATTATTTGTGAAAGCAATCTGATTAGAAAAGACAATCTTCTTTATTAATTTATGTATTTTGCTATAATTGGAGAGAATATTGAAAGACAAAGCATACAATTTCCATCTATTCTTTATGAATTCTACATATCACTATATTATAGACCCAAGCAAGTATTTAAAAGGTTCAAGATAGAAGAAACAGAGGGAAGAACCCCGAGGGGTAGGATTCCCCAATGTCACCTGCAATATTTCCTCCTAGGTAGGATAGAAAATATTTACCCATAAATAGAGGAGCCTTTGGTGGTGAAGGTAAACACCATGTCATGTCTCGGGTATGCTACCATCAGGTAGCATGGTATAGTAGTCTTATCGTGCTTGGGGTGAAGAAGTGGAGCTCGCAAGGGGGCCTCGCTAGGTTGGTGTGTGCTCGCACAAGTCTTGTTACCGACTGCCAACCTAGTACCCCTTGGTTTCAAGACTTGTGCAAAAATCTTTATGAATTGTGTCCATCGATATAAGACTCAATATTCCTATTTCCCAAATGAAAGTAGGATGATAAGAGCTATCACTACAAGATCTTCAAGTACGAAATTTTTTCTTCTTATTTAGAATGAACTTAAACAATAGGATAAGAACTCGAGATAAGCGCCAATGCATTATGAATGTGATGAATCCAACTGTCTTCATTTGATAAGAATCAATCCAAGCGTTTTCAAGATTCCACCGCACATTGAAAGAAGGTAGATCTTGATCCGTCAGATCAAAATGTTCGTCCTCAGCCAAAGTAGACATATAAACCCATGAAACTAAAGCATCTAGGAAAGACTTTAGGTCCTTTTTATTTCATGGCTACTGTGCCCTAAGATTTTAGGGTGGAGTGGCCTTTCTGCAGGGCGTACATACGTGGCAGCTTGAAAGACTCAAACAAATTGACATTAAAAAAAAAAAATGCAAGAAGATTCGAAATGGTGACGACTGATGAAAAGTCGAATTGTGAAAGTGAAGTGGCCTTTCGGATTTGGATCGTTGTGCCTTTCGATTTTGCAGGGCCAAAAAAGCAGTCTAGAACATGGGGTACGCGCGAGAATAATATCAATTGAAAAAAAGGTGTATAAAAGTTTGGATAAATGATTGTGTAAATAGTTCTTACAGGATCAAATTTGGTCGATATTCCTAATATATTCGGATTTGTGGAATCTTTACTTGGCCAGTTGATGATAATTTTTAGTTTAACAGACTTATCTGATATAACACTATGGTTAATTATTCCTAGTGCCTTACATTCTCCTAGTCATACAAATCAAAGGGGAATTCCAATCTAGAATTTTTCGTTAGTGATAAAGTTTGGGAGAACTTTTTATGCTAAGGACATAGTATCAACATCTAATTAGTCTATTTTGAGATGATCAGGCACTGTTTATCCAAGAAAAAGTTTTGTGATACCCTTGACTAGGTCTAAGTTCGTTGAATTAATTTTCAACTGGACTTGGTAGCATGAGTGTATGATGACTCCTAAGTGAAGTTCAATAATATATAAGGACATAATAAAAATTTGAGTACGTAATCAATTTCTCCAGAAGTTGAATTTATTAGAGAAATATTATATATTTTATATTTGTAAAAACGTCTCACGTAAAGATTCATGGGATGGTGAAGGCTTTAAACCCAAAGAACTAGATAGTTGTGAGGTATGATAGTGAATAACTTAAGTACATATGAGTCGAAAATAGTCAATACTTATGACAGATAAAGAAAATCCGAAGATGAATAATGATAAAGCATGAGGAATTAAACCTCAGATCTCTTGGCTCTTGTTGAAAACTATATAACCTTTTAGCATTGTCTGCTTGAAAAATCATATGTAGAAGAGATGACAAAAAGAAGAGTTGGCTGAATGAGAAATGAATAATCGTATACAAGTCTTTCTAGCTACAAGTAGATTCACACCACATTCAAATGAGCGTTGGGCCAAATGACCCTAACATATTAAGCTGAAAGATAGAGGCGTGATTAGTTGTTCATGCTCTTTTGGCCTAGAAATAGGCCTTGTAAAAGCTTTGCATCAACCTTAATTTAAACTGTTCCTTGACTTCAAAAAGTGGTTAGATAGACTAGTAAAGCCAACATGGTTCCCAAAGTTTGACCATGATCTTATGCGAGTTCAAATCCAAGGCAGTTAACAATCACATGATGAGTTATACCTCTTTAGTTAAGGCAAAGTCACACATTTCGACTTTCCAAAGTCACTAACGCTGTAGGTAGAATCTTGTTCTTTATTAGGACATAAAGGCTTGGGAAAAAGATATAGGGTAGAGTCTGATTTGATCTGGTTGGTGTTCTTCTCCTAAAGGAGTACTTGTTTTTACCACATTGTTCTTCTTTTCATCTTATGTATACCTTGCGCATGATCACCAGGTCTTTCTCAATTCTCTTTATCGAACACAGAATGAGAATCTTAGAGAGAGGGGGGGGTGGTCCCCAAGTGGATAAACCCTAGTTTCATTCTCCAACTCAGCAGATGCCTCCAAGATATATACACGCAGAAAATTCCCGTGGTTGAAAAGAACTTGTTTCAACAATGAGCCAAATGGGGGCAAAAAAAAGGAACTTAAATGATGGATAAAGTACATTTTGGTATCCACGAATTGATTAGTAATCTTTCCAAATTATAAACCGTAGCTAGTATTGAGAAGAAAATGAGGGAGATGGGTTTAATTGCTAAAGGAGGGAAGAAATACTTGGCCTAAAAATAAAATTGCCCGTAAAATGGAGGATGCTCATACGATATAAGATGTTACGAAAATAAGAAAATAAAGGATGTAGTAGATATAACGTGAAGCCGTACAAAGGACATGTTGCCTCTGTTACGTATGGAAGGAATCTTATTCATTCGTATGCAGCTTCTGTTCTCCAGTGCAAGTTCAAAGTCCTTGTCCACGTTGCAAAGATCAAGAGTTCCCTGAGAATCCTTGTGAAAATAGCCAAATATCTTAAAGGAAAATTCTCTCTCTCTCTCTCTCTCTCTCTCTCTCTCTCTCTCTCTCTCTCTCTCACACACACACACACACACACACACACACACACACACACACACACACACGCAAGTCCAGAACCCTCCTTGAAACATCTATATAAGCACGTCCCTCATGAAGCCTCAAGTAATCCACACAACACAAGAAACCCTTATATCACATTCCAAACTTCAGGAGATCACTTTGCTCTCTCTTCTAGCTAATTACCACTCTCTGGAATTTACTTTTGTCGACATTCTGGTAGTTTCCGACATCTCGAGTCTTTTTTCTCAATGGAAGATCTGGTGGCCAAGATGATCTCGGAGAAGCCGGTAGTGATCTTTAGCAAGAGCTCATGTTGCATGTGCCACACCATCAAGACGCTTCTTTGCGACTTTGGGGCAAACCCTACAGTCCACGAGCTAGATGAGATTCCGAGAGGCAAGGAGATCGAGCAAGCCCTTGTGAGACGCGGGTGCAACCCGGCAGTCCCCGCTGTGTTCATCGGCGGCCAGCTTGTCCGTGGAGCCAATGAGGTGATGAGCCCCATCTCAGTAGGTCCTTGATCCCTATGCTCAAACGCGCCGGAGCGTTATGGGTTTAAAGATTTCATCGACAGTCTCATCCGGCCAAATAAGAAAGAAGAATAAATAAACAAATGTGTTTTTTTTTGGTAAAGAACAAATGTGTGTTTTTGGTACACATGAGTTTGGAAATATAGGTATATTAGTCGAACGTGTGGTCACACTATGAAGAGAGCTTATCATAGTTAATATTAGACAAAATCCTAACTTGTACGGGGTTTGTATCATTTTGTGGTGACTCCTGTGTCTGATCTGAGCAATAAAAGTGACGCAGTTCTGCTATATATCTACTTTTTTTTATGTATTCGGAAAGAATTGACTTTAAGTAAACAGTTTGCATAACCTTTGTTTCACAACTCACGTCCATCTCCATTGATTTAGATAGTCAGTCAACTTTTCTAATTACAATTATCCAATTAAATGACGATGGATGTAGATAGACTAAGTAATAGGTATCACAGGCTTCTTCTTCTTCTTCTTCTTCTTCTTCGAAAGGTGAACTATTATTGATCCTTTGAAGGGGCTTAACAACTTTTAAGTACATGAGTAAGAATTCGTCAACTAATTATGGAAGTGTGGCAATTGATTGATGTAAACCCTAAATTTGAAATCGCGATTTTTTAATGCGGTGATATAAAACGTAGACAAATGACGCCATTCTAAACGTCGCAATTAAGAGGATGTAGGATTTATGGTTGTAGAAGTGTAAGATTTTCCATAATTTTTCAGACAGGCATAAAGGTTCAAGCAATTCAAACAATAAATAAGTAATATAAGGCGAGAGTAACTGGATAATCATAAATAGATATTCGCTCTGACGTGCCTTAATTTTATATCCCAAATTAATAACGTAACAAGGTTGGAATCTACTAGTCAAACAAGTGTTATACAAATCGCTACACCGCAGAACTTGTTTCATGTTAAAATGTCAGCGTTCAACTCATTATTTCATTTTTATTCCTCAGGAAAGAGCTCTCACTTTTATTTCATTCAAGGTATCTAGGTTTATCAAGTAATCAATATGCACATGATGGAGAACGTAAATCTCAAACCTAAATGATTGTGGGCATGCTATATCCGATAACCAGATCAATTTCAAAGGGACATGGTGAGGATCTAATATGTACTTATATATGACCCACTTATCTAACTATTTATTACAATGCACTACACTTCATAAATTAATTTCATATATCGATCTTAGCGTCTAATTTATTTTTATAAGTGGTTAAAGCTTGTGAGAGGGTGAGCAACTTGGCATGCTCACATGCGAGCTTTACCTAGTAATTTGCCTTTTATGGTTGCTATAGAAAATTTCTAATACTAGCAAATCTCTTATTCCTATACATATTTAGATAAATAATCTCTAATCGTTGTACATATTTGACAAAAAATTAAATGAATATTAGAAAATCAACAAAAATAAGTTTTAGCATGTATAAAAACAATCATTACATAGTGTGATAGATAAAAATAAAAATTAAATGTAATTTTAATATTATCCAATTTTCCGTACTTCATAAATTAATATTCAACTAAATGCATGATAAGCAGTGGCCATTGTTAGGGCTACAACTATTACTTAGAGGGGGTGAATAGGTGGATATGTGGAAATTGAAAGATAATCGAATTTAATATTGCCATAGGACAACGTCTAATGACAAGTTGTGCATGATCAAATCTTATCAATGTGCAATAATCTATCACAAGAAATAAATCAGAATTTAACGAATAGAAAAATGCACAGAACAATTATACCGGTTCGGTTTATTATAAGCCTACGACCATTCTCTCCTCCAATAGCCTTGGTTAGATTCCACTAATGAACCACTCAAAGGTTACAACAACCAAGTATTCTCAACTCGAGTAAGTGTGATCGAATATTCTAATCTCACACTACTACAGCAACCTCTAAAAGATTACAAGTTAAGCTCACAAAGATGAGTGTGTAAAAACGAAGCTTTCTCGAACTTTGGAATTTTAGGATTTCGATTCTTCTTCTTCTTTTTTTTCCTTCTCCTTTAATACTCCTTGTTCTCCTAGCCAACCCTTGGACATAAACTCTGAGAATTATTCTTGCAATCAACCCAATGGACTTGAATGAATCAAGAAAATTTGATTGCTCCTAGGATGCCAAGAATCTAAGTCTCCCTTGATTTTGCTGCCCATCAAGAGAGATTAGGTGTCCATAAGTTGAGTTCTTCGTTTGCAAAGTGCGTCTCATCTCCAATTGATTGTTGCAAGAATTATTTTTCAATAGGGAAAGATTGCGTGGATATTATCCCTCATAAATAATCAATAAGTATAGAAAGAAATCTAGGCCAATTTACTAGCCATTGCACTTCACATCATATGGAAATATGGAAAGTTCTCCTAACATTTGATTGTCTCAATAATCCTTGCAAATTACACATTTGCCTCTGATTAAGAAGATATAATCATATTCTAAGTAGCACCGACACCAACACACGATATATGACGCGACACGACACAACATGACACCACACAACACAACACGCCGATACATCATTTATAAAAATAAATAAATAAATATAGAATTTGGACACGTTGTATATTAAATATGTAGTTTTATATATACATGATAAATTATCATTTTATGATTATTTTAATAAAATTAATTTGAGTACATAAATAAATAAATAGTAAAAGAGCCTTAAATGAATTTACACTAAAAATATTAATCCATTATTTGTTAATATCATTCATTATTTCAATTTGACAAATTTAACTCAATTCCAATAATTCATAAAACTTGAAAGAAAAAAAAAGCAATCCACATTTTAGACTCACGTGTCGAAAAAAAAGATAAAAGATAAACTTGAGAAGTAAATTGTGTGTCACAAAAGTGAGAATTAGAAGAGAAGAGAATACTAGATTTTTCTTCTTTTTCCGTTTATTATTTTTACTACATTTTGACCCATTATTAATTGAAAATATATAAAATTGACTCGTGCATATTGAAATTCCGAACTCACATGTCGAAATTTTGGACTCAAGTGTCGAGAATGTCATGAGAGTTGATCAAGTGTCGAAAATCTGACACCCGTTTACTGTGTATCGAAGAGTGTGGGAGAATGTTGGACACATGTCTAACTGTCCGACACGATACGAAAGCTCTCAAAGAGTGTCGATTTCATATTCATATATTGATGTAGAGAACCAGATTCACTAGTGTCTTGAATTTAATGAACATATTTGCTCCAACCATTGCACCTGGAAATTTATCATCAAAATTATAAAAACACTATGTAAAGATTTTGTTGATCTTCAAAATCATTTAGGGAATTTGCCTAACTACCCTCATCATAAAGTGCATTATATTTTTTAAATTTGTACTAAACTATCAACTAAAAAGTTACCCATCGGCATAGAAAACCAACAACACATATTTACAAATGAATCAATCGTATAAAATGATGGAAAATGAGTATTAACAAATCAACAAAAACAATTACTAGTGATTTCAAAAAAAAAAAAAAAAATCTAACGAAAGAAATTAGATGTCTGGGTATTGCTTCAATTTCAGCTCATCGTTACTTTGTAAAAAATATCAAAAAATTGGGTGGTGTTTAGACTCATTGATAGAAAAGAGGCTAACTTCGACGAACTTTGGAAAGCAACAAGACAATACAACGTTTCAGTGCATCTAATAGTTGACTTTAATTATCAATAAATGCAAATTAACTTAACAACCAACATTTAACATAATCTTAAAAAAATATATATGGTCTTACAAGTCGTGCAACACACTGGTGTCTTGCTACGACTGTATAAGTTGTCTGTTTTGCATAATTTTTTTTTAGTTAATACCACGAAAAATGCTAAATTGATATACATATAACAAATTTACTTCAAACTAATTTTTTTATCATGAAAAACTCTAAACACGTACGCATGTGACAAATTTACTCTAAAGTAATTTTTTTACCATAAAAAATCTCGAAATGGTATACATGTGACAAATTTTTCTCAAATTAATTTTTGATTACAAAAACCTTAGATCGATGCACCCATGATAAATTTACACCCGGTTAGCTTCTATCATATTTTACCATTAAATTTGTTGTTGTGCATAACACATGATGACGTGGTATATTGCCATGAAAATCCATGGGGTAAATATTATGAAAAATCCCAAACTAATACACCTACAACAAATTTAACAGAAATTTGGGGTATTTCATTGTATTAATCCTATGAATTTCTACGTGAATTTGCCACACCACCATATCAGTTTGAGGTTTTTTATGATCAAAAATTAATTTTGGATAAATCGTCGTATATTTACCAATTTAAGATTTTTGGTGGTATTAAAGTTTCTCGATGACTACCAATAATCTCTCCCTACGTGAATTTGCCACACCACCACATCAGTTTAAGGTTTTTCATGATCAAAAAATTAATATTAGATAAATCGGTCGCATATTTACCAATTTAATATTTTTGGTGGTATTAAAGTTTCTCAATGACTACCAATAATCTCTCCCTAATATGTTCGGCGGCGTCTAAAGAGAGCAAAAGTTATATCAAGAGACATGCTCTTTTCACAGCCTATCACTCATCATAAGGAAACTCTCTCTTTCATAACTCAAAACAAATTGCCGTGCACCGACTCGACATGGACCCTCCATTAATTTATAAGGAGGATCATTGGGCAATCCTTTTTCGCGAAATTACCAAAGAGGATGAGTAGGAAGTGTCATTAGTGATCCACTTAGTATCCACCTATATAGGTGCTTACCCAGAATTATTTATGCCTTACCAATACATTAACTAGCAATCAAAATCTCTAGATGCTTTTTTGGCTTCACGATATTCGCCAAGCCGTCGATATGAATGCTCTTCCCGTGCATCATGCGCGGGCCCGTCGTCCCCTCTCTCCTGATCGCTTTATCACCAGACCGCTTGCAGCCCGTTCGTCGTACGGCCCCGACTCATTAGGAGCTAAAAGAGCGTATGAACGCTAAACAGTTTCTGAAGAAGTTTAGCAATAGGTTTAGCTAGAGAGTAGAGATCATGAAATTCAAACTAGAGAGGCAGGGTCAGTGATTCAGGCGGGTGGTTAAAAGCCCTGGTACCCCATGCACAAATTCATGTGATCCTTAAACTATCAATATGTTGTTCACATGATTAATCCAACCCAGATTTTTTCTTCCTGGCCAACAGTCATGTGATCCTTGAACCATCATTATGGAGGAAAATTTTAAATAAAGGCCTGAATTCACCGACTGACGAAATCTTTGCAGGTCAGCTTCATCTAATTGGAGATGGGGTAATTTTTTCCAATATTTGCAAAAGTGGGTAAAATCCTAAAGAAATCACAAATCGAATGGGTAAATCCGCATAGACTGTGCCTCCTCGCGTTCTTCAAGTCCCGATTTTGATTTCACTCTCTCCTTCTCTCTCTGCAAAATTGCCGTTTCCACAAGCGTGGTGCGACCTGGACTCCATCTGTGGCCGTTTCTTCTGCAGAGCTTCATCCTTCTTTCGTCAACGGCATCTGTAAATCTTAACCATGCTATTGCACTGTAGTCCGTTCTGCGGTGGGCTCTCTTGCATTCTCTCTTATGGTGGCACTCTCAATCCCATTAAAGTCGGGTTCTTTTCTTCATCGTCTTACAAAGATATGTGGAATGGCCTATATTGTTCTTTTCTTGCTAATTTTTTGTTTCAGCCGTGGCCAGGTTTGCTCATGCAGTTGATAAAGTTTCTGTAAGGTTTCCTCCAATGACTTCACAGGGTCGAGGACCGATTCTGGTGATTTAAGCAAGAAAGGGAAGGACAGCATGCGCTGGCAGCTGAGCCTCTGTTGATGTCTTTCCCTAATGCACATACTCCAATCAAAATTCAATTTAGGATTCTTGATTTTTTATTTTTAGGGTTTTACCCAATTTTTACCCTGTTGCAAATTATGGCCCAAGTTACATTTGCTCTAACAATTGGAAAGAGCCGACAGTGAAGATTTGCCGAACAAGTTATTTCAAATTCTTAGTGAAAACTAATCCTACTATTTCAAGCTCTTATTTAAAGTCAAACTCAAAGCTCTCTTTTGAGAGAACATTCTACTTCTACCCTTATTTCAAAACGGACTCCACAATCTACCAAATTTAGGCAAATACCTCAAATATTGCTTCTTTTAAGTACATACACGGCACACCATTTTTGGCCAAACAGAAAAATCAGCATATTTTCACATTTCAAGGCCGTCGGCATCGAATTTTTTTGAATTAATCATTGCCATTAACGGAAATAACATAAAAATAACTAATTTTGAAATTATCATTTTGAATGAAGTTAGCCAAGGCATCGCCAGCTAAAATTTAAGTCAAGTTGTCACAAGCAAAAAAGACTCAGCCACGCCAGGAAGGCTCAAATGTAGAATGGTATACAGAAGTATTTTGCATGGCACATGAACGTCCATCAAATTCAGAGGCGAACAGAAAGCCGTGCTGCACTATATTTGGAACCTGCTCATGGACAACACTATATTCACATATTGAAGGAATAAGGCGGGCTTTTCAGACCTTTGCGAACATTTGCACTGCATGGACTCACCCAAAAATCTGTACCATCTGTCACGACGCTGCTCATGATTATCCAGGCAAAAGCAGAAGAATCTCCATTTTCTGGCTCCAAAAGGATCACAAATGCCCTGATCAAAGATTCAGATGACCTAACCTTCACAAAGCTGCCCTTCCATGTATGAAGCATGACATTGTTCAGGCTTTTTATATTATAGCAGCTCCGTCTCCTCGACATCTGCATCTGCATCCTCAACCTCGTTTTCTTCATCTTCATCAGGTGCATCTGGATCCACTCCCTAGAAGAAACCAACACCCAGTCAATGCCTCACATCACAGGAATGGTCTGCTCTGTCTACTGAAGTGAGAATAAGTGAAGGATTTTCCATCACCAAACTGCACGGGAGCTAAAGACGCACCTTCATCTGTTTCTCCAAGCGGTCCAATCCTTTCTTGGCAGCTTCATTCTGCGAGTTGATCCTGAATTGTAATGAGAAGAGAGCATGAATATAACAATGAAGACATGAACTTGATCTTTCTTTTATCTTGTTTTTCCCAAACTGTATTGGTTCCTCTTTTGCAAGGATCTAGTAGTACCACTGAAAAGCCTGGATCAAGAATTTTCAAGAACTAAAACGAGCATGCCTTCAATTAAATTACAACCTTAGAGCAGCCTGATAATGGGTCAATGCATCCTCCAGCATATTAGTTGCAGAGAAAACTTGAGCCAACTTAACATGAAGACAGTCATCTGCCCAGTCCTTGAGATATCTCTCAAGAAGAGAGACGGCATCTCCATTTCGTCCCTCAATGACATGCAGTTCAGCCAAAGCTAATGCAGCTCCAAGGTAACCGGGTTCGAGACGAAGAGCTGACTCGTAGAACTTTTTTGCCTATCACCACTCCAAACTATTCAGAGACTTCTTCACCTTAGTTAAAAGAAATGGAGATTCTAGAACAATCTGGGAAACACTTACATACCTTCTCCCTACCACCAGGATTCCTAGCATGGACATCTCCAACCAATTTTAGAGCCCTTGCAGATTGAGGCATTGCTTTCATTGCTTCCTGGCCGTATAAAGGGCTTCTTTAACTTTTGAGCATGCCAAATAAGAGCGAACTAAACCTGAAATGATAATAAGCTTCCAATCACTCAGACGGTCAAGAATTAGACATGTACACCTTTGCTGCAACAAATTCTAAGTAGTTTCCCACACACCTTGATATGAACGAAGATCAGGCCTCAACTCTCGAGCTCCTCTGAAGGCAACTACAGCTGCTTCAGGCCTATCCATTGATAAACACAGGTTTCCCTGCAAGCACAAGAGAAATAAGTTTGATGATTACATTTAACATTGACCGATCAAGATTTATACCAGAAGCATCAATATAAACCTACACCAAGCTACTGTCTACCTTCATTATATAGCCAGGTATGTGTCTCTCATCAATTTGAATGCTCTGATCAAGGTAAGAAGAGACTGTGAGGTACTATAAAAGCAGACAACTAAACCAAAGACAAAGGTAAACAAAACTACCTTATCGGCATAAGATAAAGCTCCTTTGTCATCTTTCCTTTCCGACATCACGGATAAAGCAACAAAAAATTCTGGCCTTGTTGGGTCAGTATTCAATAAATCATGCACCAGCTTGCTAAGTTTTGTGTAATCAGATTTCATTTTGAGAAGCATTGCATACTCATCCATGTAAGTTAGGATGTATGGATCAACTGACCTAGCCTGTCAATACATACACTATGTTCACACCATCAAATAAAGCATGATATTTTGTCAATATGACACCCAAAATACTCTTTACTTACCTTTTCGAAATTCATTATAGCCTCGTCATTTTTTCCAATAATAGCTTCTACCTTCACATATTTGTCCATATGTAAACAAAAATTAATCAGTATGCACTCCCTTCTCAAGTACCTGGGATATATGTCACGTACAACTAAAGAAACACAAATTCAAGCAAGCATTGGAGGATAGGTCTGAACTTGCAAAACATGCACATATAGATACGTTAAGGTGGAGCATACCAATAAAAGGCATTTGCTACCGACAAACTGAGAAACAAATCAAATTGTCTATGGGTGGAGAATCCATAGATGAAATAATGCATACATTGCTTATCATTGCTTAATTTGTTGCTTGATTTCATATAGATAATAGATGCAAGGCAAATATGATTACACTACCAACTATTCTAAAAGTTTAAGCTATTAGTTGAAGGTATGATTTCATAATAAATTATGCTAACACTCCCCCTCACACTTAGTCTAGTCTTGTTTGCCTAATACTGAGTGTGGACATATTTAATTGGAGAGGCAAATGGGCCTGGAAAGATTTTAACTTAAGACCTCAAGCTCTGATACCATGAGAGATTTTGTATCACCACTACCAGTTGTTCTAAAAGCTTAAACTGTTAAATGAAAACGTGGTTTAATATTTAATCTCACTAACAAGTATATATCTAACCTTTGCCATTTCAAGTAATATATGTATGTTCTTAGGAAATTGTTGCAAAGCTCCGCATATAGCTCCAGACCACCTGCCAACGGACAAAAAGTAGTCTCTAAAGTTAAAACTATGCCTTCAATTACTAATATACTCCCGCAAACAAATTAAACTAACAATATATGCATAGTCATCCATCATAGCAGCACAATTATTATTGTAATGCAACTAGAAAAGGCAAGATTCGGGTGCATATGAACAAAAATAGCCCACTAATATAAAATTATTAAAAAGTTAGTTTCTAACGTTAATCTCTTCCTTCTCTTTTAGAAATTGACCTACAGGTATACGGCACTTGAGTAAATGAAAAGAATCAAGGATGTTGCATCCGCAACATGACAATGGCAATTGGTGAAGAATATACTGTCATTATTCCCAATGTCTTTCGAGCTTTCACAAAACATGCTAGAGGTTGCAGTTTCTTGCAATTTCGAGGCAAAAGCACCAGTGAAGATCACAAAAGTCTTTTCCATAGTTTGACTCCCATAAAAATAGCAGTGAAGGGCATGACAATTTATGAATGGTGATGCCCCCTCAAAATTTTTCCCAGGATTGGTCTTTCCATTTCTAGCACACGGAAAAGTTGATTCTTAGAAAATGTACATAGGTAGAGGCATTACATTACCTTTGTAGTCATTTGAAGCGATACAACACTGTGCCTCAACATAACGCTGCAAAGAAATACGGATCATCAATTATCATCTCTATTTATTGCTAAATCTATGGAATAACAAGCAGTATTGTCATGACAAGACATCTGAAGAATGTTTCTCAAAGCTCGGTAATCCCACAACTATATGGTATCCCATTGCTTCTAATTAGAAAAGCATTGCTTGTAACTATAGACTGACTGCACACAGATTTCTAACTATGGCAAGGTATCTGTGCAATATGAAAAATTACAGGAGGACCTATACAGGAGAGTAGGATGACTTATGAACAGTGAAAGATGAACAAAAAACAGTAACCTATTTATGACTCTTTCTTCTTTTCACTGAGGATCAAACCCTCATCTGTCCCTTTCCCCACCGCAACCAACTAAGCCAATTGCCCATTGGCTGACTCGTTATTAACTTCTTTTATAAGGAACAAATTTTATTGACTTATGACAACATTAAGTCACCTCTAATTTATCTCAAACTTACTTGCAGCCACCGCATTGAATCGAGATGATCATATGAACCCCTGTTGCCTCTATTTGGAGTCTGAAGTTGCAACAACAAAACAAAAAAAGGCTTACGATTTAATAAACAAAATCTCCACTTATTATAAATGGAATAATCATCAAATGAGAAAAGACTCAGAGCAACAAATTACAATGCAATCAGTTTGCATAACAAATAACAACATAAAACCATAGCAACTAAACTAATGCTTACTAATTGCTGAAGAGATCTGTCTAACTTCTGACACACTAATGGCCTATTGACTTATTTTCTTTACCAACTAAAATAACGTTTGCCTCGAGGTAAAGCAAATTTAGTTTCTAAAGAGATCTGTGAATGTGCTCACACAGTAATGCACTTCGTATGGTTTTGAAATCCAAATAGAGATTATATGGTGCATAATAATAATATCACAGCAACATATAGCTAGTTGGACAAGTAAGGATGTAACCAGAACCCGTCACTTTTTTCTGTGTATGACTTCATACAGATGGAGATGACAATTTAGACAAGATCATTAAACTTGGACAATCAAGGAAGTGAAAAACAACTGAAACTTTCCTTTGTATCATATACCTGAGGAATCAAAGAGATGATATTCTTAGCAGAAGTTCCCAGCTCAGCCAAAGCTATAATAGCCTCCATGACGAAAAAGCAGTTTCTGCAATACAAATCAAAAGAGAATAAACATGAATTTAAAGAGCTCAAAGCATTTAACGGTAACCCTTTATTGCCATCATATCCTGCAATAAGCTACCTAGCTACTTTAGGAAATAGTTGTGCTTTGCGTACCCAAAAGAAAAAAGACTGAAAATATGCACAGAGTAACAACAATTTGCAATAGAATTGCTTTCTATATCTTTATTCCAAGTTGTCTGAGGAGACACTCCAGCCGATCATATCTCCCAAAACCTGCCAGCCATATTAATATTCAAGGCCATGTGGTGCGAGAATCGCTCCACTCTCATGTTAGACTCCTTTTATAAAGCAAAGCTTGTTTTAGGGTATTGGACTTGCTCAACAATGGTACACCAGTTAAGTGTCTTGCTGTGGTTTTAATTTTTTAATTTCGATGCAAGCTTTGGCCAACAATCTAACTTTCATTTCGTAATGATTGACTATGGCTTATAGGACAGAGATGACTTAATATGCACACAAGAATGAAACACATAACGACTCGCTAACACACAACACCAGATGCAATTTAAAAGCACAGATTCCAACTTAAAAGCATATGAACAAACCTACCTCAAACACTCTCTATAACAAGCAACAGCAGCACGATTGTGCCGTGAGTTCCTATAGAGCTTTCCCATGAGTAAATTCATTTGCAAAGTTCTCACTTTGCTTGGAATCCCTTCCAACTGTAATAGCAGTGACAAAAGTTAATCATATGATAAAAAAGAGAAAGAAAGATCAAAAGCCCCAATTAGAAAAGGGAATAACAAAAAAGCCAACTGTTTCTAAAACCTAGCTAGCTCTCCTATGATAACACACCATAAGGAACATATTTGCCACAACTAGTAATACCGAGAGGATTGAAAGCAATGAAGAAAAACCTCGAGAAGGGCGGCTTTATTATCATTCAATGAAGAGTGGCAGGATGCAATCTTGAATTTTACCTATCATGGAAATCAAAAAAGGCAAGAGGCAAAATTTAAACAAGAAATCTACCTAAATAAACCAGGAAACAACATAAAATTGCTATTTTAAAGGAAAGTAAGTTTGCAACATAGTGAATTGATCAAACCTCATTTTCATTAACTGCAGATACATTGAAAGAATTCGGAGAAGATGATCTATTCGACGTGGACAATGAGCTTCTGGTACTTGCTGAAGTTTGCTTCGGAATAATTCTATGGTACTGCAAGGCTTGTTTGTACATATGCTGCCAAGGACACATTTTAGAGAGTTAACCGAAACAGCTAAACACCCCCCATAAACTATAGGAAATATAACATTTTTGTGAAACTTACTACAGATGCCAATACAAACACCATGACCCACCAAATACCAATGCAATGCCATCACATGTGTACACAGCACAAACTTGAAGGAGCTCAATACAGGGAGTACCGGAATGCACTAGCAATTGTTCTCCGATACTACCGCACGCAATACCCGGCTACCCGAAACTAGACACAGATTCCAATAAACACAAAACCAACCCAAAATCACATAGACCCACTAAGTTCCAACCCAATGAAGGAGAGCACTCACGATGGCTCGGCGGTACTCTCTGTCGCGAACCAACGCATCGCCGAGCAGCACCTGCAGCAGAACAAACCCTATAAGGAAAAAGAACAAGAACCCCCAAAACAACTAAGGAAGAGAGGCGAATCTAGGGTCGAGCCGCACCAGGTTCTCGGCTTTGACGTGGGGGTTGGTTTCGGCATTGACGGAGGACGAAGAGACCAGAAAGGAGCCCTGATCGAGGACAAACCCAGGTGGGGGCGTTAGGCAGCAAGCATACAGTGATAGAGAGAGACAGAGAGACAGAGAGAGAGAGAGAGAGAGAGATTGTACGAGGATTTGAGCGGAGGCGGAGAGGCCATGGTCGAGGAGGGTGGAGATTTGATCCTTGGGAACGTCCATGGTCTCTGGTCGGCGGCGTCGATGATGGTGATTCGGATTCGATCGTTGTCCCTGGAATCGTGCGCGCTCGCCGCCGGCGACGAGGGAGGAGTGACGAGCGAGGCTGCCCCGCTGAAACCGGTTTAGGTTCGAGCCCGCTCGATTTTTGGGAAAAATTCAAAAACCTGAAATGGTACGTTTTCTTCTCGATGTGAGTTGATTGGATGAATATTGGCTCGACTAAGGTTATTAAAGCATAATTTTTATCTTAAGAGAGTTGTCTGTTCAGCCGTGGGTTGCGGCCAAGGACTCCCATCTCGAATGTATGAATATCATGCTCTATTTTAGCGTCTAGAATTCTGAGTCTAAGAGTCGAGATTTAGATTTGAGTGAAAGTCGAATTACAATCGGAGATCTGTTAGTAATTTCGACTCCTTCTGATGTCGTGTTGATTGTTTGGATTATAGTCAGTACATTTTTAATGGGTATGTGTATCACATCTAAAAACGACACTACTATTAAGATACGGTTGTATTAGAGGAGTTTTATATCGGAAAATTTATATTGTATGAAACAGTTAATTTATCATAATTGACTCATAATTTATTAATTTAAATTATTAAGTGAAAGTGAATCCAACTAGATATATTAAGTAACTTATGCGTAAATTGCGACATATGTATCAATTTTGCTTGTTTATAGTTTTTGCAAATCCTAGACATTTTGCAATCATACTAATAAACTAGTGTCATATCTTTCGTAGTTCTTGTACAGCAACTAACCATACAAGAGGATACATCTAATTGTTGCTATTTATACCCACAGTTCCTACAATGATATCATTGTAGCATGATGACAAATCTCATGAAATGCTTACATTCTTCCTAAAAAAAAAAAAAAAAAAAACCCTCTTCAAGGCATCTAGACAAATGTAAATTTCTCTAAGTTTAAATTGGTCTTGACATTACTCAATCTTAAGTACACATGTGGATCCTAGGTTGATCGAGAAGTTTTTGGCAATATTTATGAAGTATCGAAAGTGGTTCCTTCTTTGCCGTGATCATACTTATTGTTGTAGCCTTAGCTCTGTAGACAATCATCCTTGATGATTTCAAGATATTTTCAAACTCTAGTGATTGTTTATTGAAGGGCCTAGCCACGTGATTGTACCTCAACTTATCATAACACTTGCTTGCTAGCCATTTAGTACTTATCAGAGGAATATGTAAAAATATGTTACATGTACATACAGGGTTAAAGGTCTTGTTTTGTAAAGTATGTTGTCTCTGCTATTTGGAAGCATATATGAACTAATCACATCCTTCAAAAGTCAAAACACAATATGATTAACTTATTTGGTTCATTAAACCTTACCCAAATCCCATATTTCATGTCATAGATCCTAATGATCTCTCTAAGCTCATTAGCATTAGTTAATGGACTCAAGACGTGCATACTCATTTTGGCTAATCATGTTCAAGAATCCTACATTCTTAGTTAACATATCTATACGCAAGCTACCATCTTTAACCTCCCAATCCCTCTCTAATATCACCATTCACACTCTTTTTTTTACATTTCTTCGTGCAAGTCATCGAGATCGCATTGGCAAACCCATGTTATTTAGGGCGCGTTTGGTAACATTTCGTTTAAAAATTGTTTCAGGGAACGAAATAGAAAAAAGTGTTTACATCCGGGAGAACAATTTTTGAACAAAAAAATGTGTTTGGTAAACTTGTTCCGGAATAAAAAATAAAGTAAACACGTTTGGTAAATTTGTATAATTTTTTATTTCTTTTATTTTTTAATATTTTTTCTATTTTCTTTCTTATTTTCTTATTTATTTTTCCTTTTTTTTTTTTTCTTTTTTTTTTTCTTTTTGGCTGGTCGCCGCCTCGCCCATGGCCGGCGACGGGCCGACGAGGGCCGGCGGCCTCGCCTCGCCCACGGCGAGGCTCGGCGTCGCCGGCCACAACCGGGCGACGCCGACTGGCGGTGGTCTCGGTAAGCAAGGCCGAGCCTCGCCGCCGCCGGGCGAGCTCGGCCCGCCAAGATCGAGCTCACCCCCCGACCTCGCCCGGCGGCCGGCGAGGCTCGGACGTCGCGGCCACCGCCTGTCGGCCGCTAGGCGAGCTCGCCCGCCGACTGGCGAGATCGAGCTCGCCTGCCCCAGCCGCGAGGTCGCTCGCCTTGGCCGGGCGAGCTCGAGTCGCCCTGACCAAGGCGAGCCCGAGCTTCGCCAAGGGCGGCGACACTCCGGCGAGTAAGCGGCCAAAGAAAAAAAGAAGAAGAAGAAATGTGTTTCTAAAATCCGTTTTAAATAATAAACAACTTTTTTTTTTTTATTGTTTGCCTTCAAGATGTGTTTCTGGGAACAAAAAATAATTTTAGAACAAAACGCACCCAAACACGTTTTTGTTCCCAGGAACAAAAACAGAAAAGTTGTTTAAAAAAAAAAAAAAAACAAACAAAAACAAACGGGCCCTTAGCAGTCTCGGCACCCCTACAATCTGACATACATTAGTTCACTTTTGGAAGCAAAACAACATCAATATATTTTCATGTTTCAGTTTCCATCTACCTGCATCCTTGATCCTTCTTTAACCACAAAATACTTCCCTAAATTTTCATTACCCTTTACTTTCGTTCGCTTCCTAGCTTTCTCAATATTTGCTCGATCAATATAATCTATGATATATCTTTCACAACTCAAACATACAACACACACACATATATATTTGTTTTTGAATTTTTTTTTATTACTCAGGAACCTGCTCACTATATCAACACGAATAGCCTAAAAAGGCCCGGGATAATAGGTAAACCCGAAACGATGTTAACAGGAAGACATACCATCCCGACATTGCATTTAAAGGTGTGGCTAGCGGGATTCGAACTCCTCCCTGGGTCGCAGACGGTGGCTTTGTTTTTGAAGTTTTTCATGAGTGGCTAATCACCGGCTCACCGTCTTGGCCCAAAACCAAAGGATCACCCTCTCCATCGTTCGCTCGCTCTGTGCTCTGCGATTCCATGGAGTCGACGTCTTCTCCATCTTCTTCTTCTCCTTCTCGAAAACGGGCTTTCAGTCCTTCCCATCGCCGCCGCGAGAAATTCCTCTCCCGGGCTATCCCACCTCCGGTCCGAGGCCAGTCCTGCCCGATATGTCTCGAGACCATCGAGGACGGGCGGCGCGGGGCGGCGGCCGTCCTCCCCACCTGCCTGCACGCCTACTGCCTGGACTGCATCCGCAGGTGGAGCAGGCTGAGGCGGAGGTGCCCTCTCTGCAACGCCGGCTTCGGCTCTTGGTTTCGCCACACCGGCCTCCGGCGCAAGGGATTTCTCGAGGAGCGGTTGCCGCCGGCCGACGGGGACGGCGAGGCACGCCGGCGAGCTGGTTCGGCCCCCCTCGTTCGCCGAAGGTTAGGGTCTTTCTCTGCCGTTCCAGATTCCGATGCTTTTTCTAGGGGGCGGTGGATTAGCTTTCTTTGACGGGTTTTCAATTTGAGTGCATTGCAAATGCGTTTGGATATTGTGTTTGGCGATATTGGAAGGGGGAATTTGGATGTTGGAATTTGGGGCTTCTTTTTGAAGTCAAATCTACTGAGTTAGGGTGAAGTATGAGCCTCAAGTACTGGGGTTTAGATGTTCAGGTGGTATATGATTGCATTGGCTGTGCAAATTACTAATTAATCGTTTGATTCTAACTCGTGAAAGTATTGAAATCTAAAGGTTCAAATCAGAATTTGTTAAGGATTTAGATATGCTGGAGAATTCGAATTCCTTTGAATTTAAGGGCTATCATAAGATTAATCCCGACTATGAGAGGAAATATTAAGGTAAATTCGCTTTCCAATTTAGCCTTTGATGAATGCTGTGTAAGCGTACTTCCTTGCCTTTATTTTTGTGGCTCTACTTGGCCGTTGATCAAATGTGTTGGTGCTGTTGGCATGTAATTGAAAGTCGAGTTTTTTGGTTTTATAGAACTATCCGAATATCAAGAGATGAGTTGAATGGTTCTACCCAGCAGACCAGGCCAGATCCATGGCGAAGATCATTTGGGAGGCCAGGCTCTGTTCCTGCTGATGTTGTAGCTGCCAGAAAACTACAATGGCGTGCCAGGTACACATAAGAGACAGCAAAAGTGATCAATTCTAGATTGGTTCACTTCAGTCAATTTCACATCCAGTTGCATACTATATTGTGGATAGTATGTTCTGTCCTAGGTGTACTACACATGTTAACTTTATCCTTTATATGTACCCATATATTAATAGTTTGTAGTAGCCACTCATTTTGTTGTTCTGATTTCGGAGAATGTAACATATTCTTTTTTGTAGCATATACAACCGACTCTTGCAGGCTGTTCCTTCTTCCAGGAACTCTCAGGTATTCGAACTTCCCATTCCACTGATTTCAGTCCATTCTGTTCTCTTTGTACTCGAAATCCTTTATTGGTCTAGGCAAGAGGTTTGCTGTTAGATATCCTAGTCGTCTTTAATTTTTTTAATTTAAGAAGTATATAGTTTATGTCCATATGACTGCTTTTGCATTTACATTCCTGGGGAGATAATGTTTGCATTCAGCTTTAGAGAGAAATCAGTTTTGTCACTTCTCTGCACAAATCATAAGTCCTACATCTAGTTCTTGATTAATTTTAGTAACTGGTGTTTTAAACATCAGAGCGGTCTAGCAGGGTTAGGTCAAGTTTATATTTCATAGCTTAACCAGTTGAATTGCTTGTTCACTTTTGCCATTGAATTCATAGGCAATGTATCTAGTATTATAATACAAGCAAAAACAGAAACACAGGCCCTGTTTGGTTTAGCATTGGGAATGCTCATTTGGGCTCTAAAGGGATTTGGCCAAATGTTATGGTGTTTGGTTCATTTTTTTTGGGACTTTGGGGAGATGCAATTGTATCTCCAAGGGGATTGAAAGGGCTTTGGGGGAATGGAGGGGAGAGGTCCATTGGGAAGTTGCATTTTCGGAATGCAATTTCCATTGCTCATCTTCACCGGAGAGAAGCCGATCGGAGGCCGACGACCGTCGGCCAAGGGTCCCCCGACCCTGGCGACCGTCGCCGGACCTCAGGCGACGCCTGGGTCATGCGACCCAGGCAACTGTCGCCTAAATCGTGCGACCCAGGCGGCCAGGCGACGGTCGCCCGAGGTCGCGCGACCCGGGCGGCCAGATCCGGCCATTTGGCCGCTGAGACCGCCGGATCCGGCGGTCCGGTGACTGGACTTCAAAAAAGAAAATATAATTTTTTTTTGTTTTTTTAATTTAATAAAAGTCATTTACAAATGCAAATTTTACTAAACGGTATTTTGGCCAAAGTTATATTTTAATGCAAATTTTACCAAACAATATTTGCATTTCGGAAAATCACCTTCACTTAAAGGTATTTGCATTTTGGCAAATGCATTCCCCAAAAGTTGAATCAAACGGGCCCACAGTCTCAATTGGCAAAGGCTTGCATGCCCAAGGGCATGGGTTTCATTGTTTTTCCCTATGAAATCAATGTTTTGTACAGAATTATAGCCTACAAGTGAATTTGAAATCCATCGTATGACATCTAATCTAAGTTAATGATAGCTCATTCAGTTAACTCTTGAGCATGGGTGAACATTTTCCAAGGGGTGGACTACCATGCTAAACCTTTTAATAGTGTATTAATCTGTCGAGCTGGGTTGAGGAGTTGAACTGCTTAGAAACCTAATACCGTTGATTTTGACCCAGAGTGAGTTTGGGGATGAATATCGGACTGGATCCAAATTCAGTTCCTGGTTCAACCAATTACTCCTTTCTGGTTTGAGACTATGGTTTTCAAATCAAGCTCCGATGCTTTTCCCCCCTTTCTCATAGATTGTCTATTCTTTAATTCAGTAAATTTCTCATCTCTTCACTTCCTCATCTTCCCTTTTCCACTTTGTAATAGCTTCCTCATCTTTACAGGGCTTGCCAAGAGGTAGTGGTTGGAAGGAAAGGATACTACGGAGAATAGAACCATGGACTCGGAGGGAGTTAGAGGCCATCCTCGGGGACCCAGATCCTTCTGTTATAGTTCATGTAGTGACCTCAGTGTTTATTTCAACCTTTGAGAAGAAACAAAATGTCCCACATGGACAGCTGGGTGAAGATGTGGTTGCTTCTCTATGGCCTTTTCTACATGATCGAACCCACATGTTCTGGCATGAATTAAGGTTTGTAATTACATCCTAAGTTTCCTGGAAGGTGCTTCCTTCTGGTCATTCGGGGTCCTATGCTGTTTGCAAAAAGGTAGAATACCATTCATGTGTGTTTGCGGGTAGAAAACTATCTTGCTTTTCTCTGATGTTGATGCCCAGGTTAAAATTTGATCATACTAGGACCTTTGTGCCAATGGGGACTGTCTCTCTTGCTAGATTTACCTTTTGATGTCAAATTGATGCTTTTTGCATGGTTGTTGTGCATCTTTCTTGTATTAAAACATACTAGATGTAATTGTTGTTGCAGATGTTTTGCTGAGAGTTCGCTTTCTTTGGAAACATATGATGCAGTCGTTGAGTACAGGAAGTTGCAATAGCTGTCAAAGATGGATATTGTTTCTGCCCAGTTTGAGGAGGGTATTATGTGGGAGGTGCATAAGCATTAAGAGGATGCTGATTAGAGGAAATCTGCAGATCTTAAACAGCTTCACCTGCGAGTCTGCTTAATATAAATGAACAGTGATGTGGCATGAATCTCAAAATGATGAAATGGATGATTGAGACGAAGTGTTAACGCTGACAGCAGATTTTCTCCTGTCTAAGATGGTGATTTGCAGTATCATCTACAAATTGACCCTGGAATTTTTTACCAATCCAAATCTGGCAAAGCTACCCATACGAAAGCTCCAAAATCTTCTCGTTGGAACTATTGGCATTGCCATTCAGGTGATAAAAACCACTTCTTGCAGAGATTACAATTTACATATGCTCAAAGTCAGGCATATCAAAGCCAATCTACAAAGCTGGTTTATATTTTAAGTGGATTATTAGTAAATGGGTAATAATACTCAATAGTTGAATTTCCTTCATCTCTAAGGGTAGTGCAGATAGCGGAGCTGACACTGGTTGAATTTTGTATGCTGTGATAGCTTGAGAATTTTCTTTCATCCGAGGTTGTTGCAATGGAATTATATTTGAGTTGTGAAAGCCAGTTGGTCTCCTGGGTCCTGACTCCTAATCTTTAACAGTCTTGTCTTGCAGATCTGCCTTCATGAACTGCAGCTTTCTGAGTCAGGTGTATACGGCACACCATCTCGTGAACATGCACCCCCCACCATTTTTGTACTCTTGTTTCATGCACGTGAGGAAAAGAAAGGAGGATCTGCTTATGTCAGTACATTTGGTTAATTCTCTTCCTCTACTGCAAAGCTGGTGTGTCCGTGCAGGCTCAAATATGGGAAATTCTAGTCACAGCATGTCCCATCTTGATTTTTTGATGTTGCTACATAAGTTAAGTTTGTCCTCCAAATGAATAGATTCTTAACGTGCTGCGACATAATCGCAACATAATTTTAGGGTGTGTTTGGTTGGACTTTTAGGGAAAGTTTTTGGGAAAATTCAAAGGGTTTAAGTTGAAGGGATTTTTCAAAATGCAAATTATGTTTGTTAAATTGTAATCTAAAAGTCTACTGTGAAATATTTTGAGCAAAACAATATTTGGAGAAATTATATTTATGAAGAACCTTTATTAAAAAAAAAAAAAAAAAAATAGTTGGCTGATGAAGGGCAACAATTGCTGGTGATCCAAATCTATTGTCGGCGGTTGTCGTGTGAGGTTGCTAGACCTCAAGTGGCCTCAAAGACTGCTAGTGAGGGCCATCTGGGGTTGGGTGACCCCGGTGAGGGTCATGCAACCTAGGGGAGACCTTAGCCTGAGGTCACACGGCCTCGGTGAGGGCCGCCTGGTTGCCTGGGACCCTTGCTTGGGTCACAGAGACCTAGATCGCGCGGCCCTCACGGAGGTCACTATGACCTTGATGGCGCGGAGGTCACGTGACCCTCGGCAATCGGTGACAGTTGCTTGGGTCGCCATGACCACATGGCCTCTCCCTAGCTCGTCACCGGTCTTTCCCTAGCTCATAATTGTCCCCTCACAGCCCTTTGCAAAATCGTTGGCTGATTCCAATGGAGAAGATGAACAATCAAAGAACAAGGGTAAAATCAGAAAATAAAGAGTTAGTGAAGGGTAAAATCAGAAAATAAAGAGTTAGTGAGGATAGTTTTGGAAGAATTTTGTTACTAGCCCTACCCAAATTTGCATGCCAAGAAGGCCGAAACTCAAGGCATCTTAAGACTAGCCTTGGGATTTTAGCCTTCAGAACCCCCAAAGTCCCTTCCTAAGCCCATTCCCAAATGCTGCTAGTCTTTAATCCAAATGAATCCATTTTAATGTCCTGTTACATTTGCCCGATACAGATTGCTTCCGTGATGCGTAGTTTTGAGGACCAGACGGATCTAGACCATTCATTCTTGTAAAGCTTGCAAGGGATCTGCTGATTGAATGGCTCTTTTCTTTTCTTTTTGGCAAATTCCGTGCATACCCGGGGAGAAACAATTTGACGTCTTCAATATGTAACTTAGTTTTTAATGTTCTGCCTAAGCAAATAAGAATGGCCGTTAGTTCAATAATTACCAGACAAAATTTTTGGACAATATTTACTTTATTGACTTGAGCTGGTTACATGACAAACATAAGGTTACAGGTCATATCATGAACACTGCCCTGTTGTTGTATTTTTTTCTTTTTAATATTTCCAATTAGTCACAGATAATGATTTGTAACGTATAATATCTTCTCTTATACATAATATAAGACTTATGGGTTCAAACTTCATGAATTTCAATTTTAGATTAGAAGTTTCAATTTTGACTTATCAGGCAACTTTACATAAGGGAGAGTTTGGTTTTTTAGGGGTGATAGAAGAAAATTTAATAGATAAGTCACCCTTACTGACACTTTATAGAATTGCACATGAGATTTTCTCCTCATAAGACACCTCGTTCAATTCTTTCGAAGTCATTGGATCCTTTTTCTTGTTTAGGAATCTCCTCCCTTCTTCCTATATATATATACACGTGAAACTTTTTTCATGTTATATGCTTCAGTTTTTGTTGAGACTTAAACCGCATTAGCTTATGAAACACTGCAACGGAAAAACATGTTAAGAAAGTCGAATACGTTTCCGCCTTACTTAAGATAGTTTTTAAGCCACATGTTTCAAATTGATATCAAACCGAAGGTCTCGAGTTCAATTTCTTGTGCTACCTTTTCACCCGTTCATCAATTTCATTCCTTTATAAGCCTTGAAATTCAAATAGTCCCGACAGATGCCCTGTGAATGTTTGGGATAGCACATGTTTGGCCTTGGATTCCATTAGTCCTGTTGCCTAATGGGGGCTCTTCTCTTTGCCGGAAATGGTGGTGTCTGGTGAATTTTGTCAAACGACATTCGGGAGTGCGGTCATGTCCATTTGACCCTTCAGCTCTCAGAGGACGCCATGAGGGCGGTGGTGGCGCAACCAAACCCGCGATTTATCGCGGCTATTTCGCGGATCTTTTTGTCAATAACGTAAGGGAACGCACGTTAGGGTTGCATGCCAAAACGTGGTCAAAAGAGAGTCGAACAAAATTTAATGCTTATTCTATATTAAAAAAAATTATGCGATTCAGAAAGGCGACCTCAAAGTATATATGGTCATGATTAATCGAATTGACGCAGTTGATATTTTCATCAATTTTTTTTAAACAACTCACATTTGATTTACGAGATAAATTGTCAAATCGATCATAAATCTATTATATAAATATCAATTCAGTCATAAACTTTTCAATTTTGTTAATTGATTTCTAAATTTTCATGTAAAATTCCAATGTAGTCCATTTACCCAGTTTTCCATTGGAGATTGTTGACGTCACAACATGCCACCTCGAAAAATCAGAAAGACTGGCGATGACTAGATCATCATATTAATAAATTTCAGTAAAAATTGGCCAGAATGATTATTTTGAAATTTTGTGCAAAGATTTATGATTCAATTAATAAAAATGGAAAATTTAGAAGTGAATCAATGTTCGTACAATAAGAGTAGGACCGATTGAGTTACTCCAAGAAAGATATATCACCAAACCCCAATAATTTCCACGGTCAAAATCATGGTGCAGCCAACGAGAGAGGGCGTGCGGTGTTCCCTCTCAAATCATCACCTTTTTCCACAAGGACATGGCTGAATCTTTGGTGGGTCACGCCCCTTCTTTCGTGGTCTGATTTCACCAGCGCAAGCTGCCCTGGATTGGTTCCCTACACAAGCTTTACCTAACCAAGAAAAAGCATTCAGAATAAAATAATATAAATTACGACAAAATGAAGTCATCAAGGCCCTCATGCGAGGTTAATCAACCACTTTCATCATGCACCCTTTGAAGATTCTAATTTCCTTTAGCTGGCCACGTTAATGACATTGGAGAAACATTTGTGTTTTGCCTGTCGTTGGTGAAATTAAATCGACTTTTTCTAGAAAGGTGTTGATTGTAAGCAGTTTTGGACTTAGTAACATTTGCCAGCATCCTGAAGGTGTTTATTGACTTTTTTAAAGAGATAAGTGTTGCTAAGGAATCATTACTTATGATCTCATCACCTTAAAGACTAAAAAAGTAACTGTATTTTTTTTTTGGTCGAATAAAAGTAATTGTATTTGACCACCCGTTATTCTCATAAAATTTGTCTTTCTATTGTATAGCAAAATGACTACGCAAACTAGTTACGACGCTTGCTTGTTTATTGATAATTAGTGGGATAAAATAGCTCTTTTTATCATTTGCTCTCATGCAACGTGGGAGGTCATGTCTAGTAATATTATATGGATACTACCTATCACAACCTCAACTCCATTTCCAAGGTCTTGAGCGGCTAGGGTTATTTTCGCAATGTCCCAGACTCATCACCATCTCAATTCTTTTTATCTTATTATCATACACATGTGGAAACATGAATAAACAACTCATCAGAACAAACAACAACTGGAAGACTGTGACATATTACATAGAACAAACTAATTTATATTATATTAGTACTTTTACAAATCATTTCTCTATGAGCCATCTTTTTATTTTACATCACACTAAAGTTTCCACAAGGCCAGGAGAATTTCCTATCTCCTTTAGCATGATTGCAGCTCCCAAAACTGACGCGAGACTTCCATGCCTACAAGATTGAAAGATGAAGGAGTGAGTCTTAGGAACTTAGTAAGTAAAATTCCTAACTTTCTACTAGGAAAGCATCTCATCATCAAAGTCTAGCAAGTACAACACTTACAAATCGTGTCAATGGCAGATCAAGAACAAACTTATTGTTACATCTCGAATACATGCATATATCCATAACGGCATGCTTCAATGCATGCTTACCTTCGGCCTACAATGAACACATTAACATAACATGCTTATGCATAACCGACACTCATGTAATTCATTTAGCATCTTCCCGGCTCGACCAAGCCCCCCGGCTCGACTGGGGCTTCCTGATTCGACCAAGGCATCCCAGCTTGATTGAAGCTTCTTGAGGCTACTTCCTAAGGCTTCCGGGTTCAAGACCCAAGTATCCTAACTCAATCAGAGCATTTCAGCTCAACTGAGGATCGTCGCCAATGCTATGTGGCGACGAACGCTTTTTCCTCTTTAAGTGCATGCATATATGTATCATACAAACCGGTTATTATCTTTTCTCTTAGCTGACACATGCATAGCCCGAAAGCGTGCTCATCCGTTTGTGTGTGTCATGAATTCTTGTACTTCACTAATAAATATGTCGGGAACGATCTTTGGTACATAACTTGAATCAATCACTTAGCATCGATTCCCACACCGAACAAAGCTTGGTAAGGGCACCCCTCAATACCGAGCTAAGACTTTGAGGCTTGGTTACACCTTGCTTTAGTGATGATTCTAAGCTTGACGTACCTTGGTTTCAACCTGATGTGAAAACTTGTGCCGTGAATGACCCTTGACTCGTGGTTTGATTCAATACCAAGCACAAAGTCCCCGCACCAATTTGAACTATAGAATCAGCATGCTTTAGTCCCTAACCAAGACCTGGTGAATTTGGACGATCCCTATACCGATCAAGACATAGAATCAACACGCCTCAATGTCGATTTAGGACCTTGTGGTCTTGGGCAATTCCCGCACCAAGCAAGACTTGAACTTGGCGACATATTTATGCTGAACCAAGGCTTTATGGCTTGGGCAACTTTGTTTTGCAATAAACTTAACCCGAACAAACCTCCATTTCATTTCGGACATAAACGACTCAAACACACAGCCATGTATTATAGCAAGCAAAATCAAACAAAGGACATCGCACACTACCCACGGCTTAATGGGTGAGCACTTAGCTAGCTTCAATAATGGGATTTACTTTCTTAGAGGAAAAAGAAGAATCTCATTTACATTGGCAAACCTCAAGAACTAGCTTGAATGGCTTGAGGGGTTGATGGCGGAAGGCCGAGAGAAAGGAGGAGGAGAAGGAGGATAGGCGTGAATGGCAAGAGGGCTTAAAGTGGTGGAAATGAATGGAAGCCCCTCCTATTTATAGGCACCAAGTTCATCACTACTCATCCAATCAACCCAATCACATTTTTTAAAGTGGCATGGCTATGAGCTTGAGGTGGCAAGCGTAGGTCACAAGGTGGCACACCTATTTGGAAAGGTGGCGCACTTAGTTCTATGATGTGGAGATCTAATGACTTAGTGTCATCATCTAAAGCCTTGCTTGTCTTCTTTTTATTGCGCCACATGAGCACTTAGCTCATTATTAAGGGGACAAGTCATTATGGATAGATGGCGCCCTAAAAGATAAGGTAGCATCAAGGCCATAGGATAGCCATAATTTGCCCCAATGTGTCTCATTCTCATTGGGACATTTGGCCTAATTCTTTGCTTAATCCTCAAGGTGAATCCTTGGTAATCATGGCCAAATCTAGAAGGATCTAGGTGAAATGGTGAGTCGCCCTCTTTCATGAAGAAGCTAGGGTGTTTTAGAGAATTATATTTTGTCCATTTCTAAGCGAAATGGCAACCATGGAGAAATAGACCTTTGAAAATGCAAACGAGACCGAGCAAGGGTTCTTTGTGTACATTCCTAAACAACCATTCCAACACACTCGAGATTCGTAGCTAAGTCTCCCTCAATGTGGTTGTCATAGGCAAGGTTGCCTTTCTTGGCTAGATTGGTAGCCTAGGGCACGGCTTAATGACTAGCCCTTATATTGACTCCGATTTGTCTTAGGCTTCATCCAAGCCAACTCCATATTGTCATGTGACTGTTTGAGACCGGTCAGATTTATACCCGACACGCGGTTGTATAAAGCCAAATCATGGTCATTCACAACCGGTGCATGACCAAGCGAAATCACCTGCGAATGGTGCATGATCGTTTGGATCGATCTATGATTGTCGACTAATCCGTGGTGGTTGTGACCATCTCTTGATCAACCCTGACGGTTGGGTAGTCATTCATTGACTGAACTGCTTGGGTCCATGATTGTGCTCATGGGATTAGTCCACGGTTGTTCTCTTGATCAATTCATAATTAGCATATGGTCAAATCTTGAAATGATCCACGATCTATCCTTACCACTGGCACACCATATTCATAGCCACTTATCATAGGTCGAAAATCAGGATGTTACATCTCTCCCCCCTAAAAGAAATTTTGTCCCCGAAATTTCAGAATGTACTTGATCCTTGGAATAAGTACAGGTACTTACACCTTATGGTCTTCTTTCCCATGTTACTTCCTCCATTTCATGGTGTCAACATAGGACCTTTACTAAAGAAATGACCTTACTTCTTATCACTTGCTTTCTTCGATCCATGATCCAAACCGGCTTCTCAATGTATGACCCTTTGTCATCTACTTCGACCTTATCGAAGTCCAGCGTGTGTATCAGATCAAGCTCATATTTCTCAACATAGATACATGAAACACATCGTGCATTTGAGCAAGTTTCGACAATAACGGCAACCGATATGCCAAATTCTCAATCCTTTCTGGGATTTCAAATGGTCTTATGTACCTAGGGCTTAGTTTCCCAAAATAGAATATGCCTTTCAGGATGATACCTTGAGGAAAACACGATTGCATACCTGAAATTCTAGGTTTTTTCATCGTCTATCTATATAACCTTTTTATCTTCCCCAAGCAATTGTAATGTCAGTTTGTCTTCATCCGAGCACCTCAAGAGTGCGAATATCTTTTCCATTTTTTTAACCCATAAATGAGCCTCTTCGGGATTTCCCGTCCCAGTGAATCTCGAGGGCTATAACTTCAAGAATTGCTCGATCAATCCTTGCATAGGATGGTCGCCATTACTATTTATGTTACTAGTGGTGGAAGTAGAGACTAATTGTTGTTGAGCCTGCTGCTCTATCAAGCTTCCAATGGTCACTAATGCTTGTAGAATTCCATTTAGTTTGGGGGTCCTCTTTCGACTTTCCTTTCGAAGTCACTTGATCCCGAGCACTCATGTTGTCTACTAATGGGACAACTATAGGAATTCTAGGGATGTTTTCTCTACAAGCACAAGTAAAGATTAATAGTTTAGATTTATCATTAAGAAAATCTAGCAAACAAGACAATCACATGCATGGAATGTTTTTCCTAATAACTATCCCACGGCTCTCAACACACCTTATCACTCCAAATAATAAATCTCGTTCCGATATAAAAAACTGTCATGACCCCAACTCTATCTCTAAGATCTTGAGCGACCAAGGTTATTTTCGTGACGTTTGAAGCTCATCACTGTCCCGATTCTTCTTTATTTTATTATCATGCATATGTGAAAACGTGAATAAACAACTCCCCGGACAAACAACGGCTGAAAGACTGGGACATATATAATACATAACACACTAATTTATATTATAATAGTAATTTTACAAGCCATTTTTCTATGGGTCATCTTTTCTTTTCACATCACACTAAAGTTTCCACATAGGTGAGGGGAATTTCTTATCTCCTCTAGCATGACTACAGCTCCCAAAATTGACATGGGACTTCCATGCGTACAAGACTAAAAGATGAGGGAGTAAATCTTGAGAACTCAGTAAGTAAAAATCCTAACTCTCTATTAGGAAAGCATCTCATCCTCAAAACCTAGTAATTACAACACTTGCAAACAGTGTCGATGACATATCAAGAGTAAAATTATTACTATATTTCGAATACATGCATATATCCATAATGACATGCTTCAATGCATGCTTACCTTCGGCTTAACAATGAACGCAACAACATATCATGCTTATGCATAACTAGCACTCATGCAAATTCATTTAGTGTTGTCCTAGCTCAACCAAGCTCTCCCGGCTTGACCAAGGCTTCTAGCTTTTTAATGGGTTTCCTGGCTCAACTAGGGCATCTTGACTCAACTGAGGCTTCTTAGGGCTAGCTTCCTAAGGCTTTCGGGTTCAAGACCAAAGCATCCTAGCTCAACCAGGGCATCCGGGTTCAACCGAGGCACCTCGTTCAATGAATGATGCATCCTTGCCAATGCTGTGTGGCGACGAGCGCTTTTTCCTCTTTAAGTGCACGCATATATGCATCATGCAAGCCAGTTCTTATCTTTTCTCTTAGTCGACACATGCATGGTCTGAAAGCATGCTTATTCATTCATGTGAGTCATGAATTATTGTACTTCACCAATAAATATATCAGGACCGATCCTTGGTCCGTAACTTAAACTGATCACTTAGCGCTGATCCCTGCATTGGACAAAGCTTGGAAACGGCATGCCTCAATACCAAGCCAAGACCTTGAGGCTTGGGTACACCTCACTTTAGTGAAGATCCTAAACTTGGTGTACCTCATTTTTGACCCGATGTGAACACTTATGCCATGAATGACCCTCGGCTTGTGGTTTGATTCAACGTTAAGTGCAAATCCCCGCACTAATTCGAATTATAGAATTGACATGCTTTAATGCCTAATTAAGATCTTGTGGATTTGGGCGATCCTAGTAGCAATCAAGGCATAGAATCGACACACCTCAATGTCAATTTAAGACCTTGTGGTCTTGGGTGATCCTCACACCAAGCGAGACTTAGACCCAGCAACCTATTTATGCCGAACTAAGGCTATATTGCTTGTGAGACTTTGTCTTACAATGAACTCAACCCGGAGGAACCTCAATTTCATTTCGGACATAAATGACTCAAACACACGGCCATGTACAATAGCAAGCAAAATCAAGCGAAGGACATCGCATACTACCCATGGTTTGATGGGTGAGCACTTAGCTAGCTTCAATAATGGGATTTACTTTCTTAGAGGAAAAAGAGGAATATTACTTACCTTGGCAAACCTCAAGAACTAACTTGAATAGCTTGAAGGGTTGGTGGTGCGAGGCTGAGAGAAAGGAGCAGTAGGAGGAGGAGGAGGAGGAGGAGGATAGGCGTGAATGGCAAGAGGGCTTAAAGTGGTGGAAATGAATGGAAGCCCCTCATATTTATAGGCACCAAGTTCATCATTACTCATCCAAGCGGCCCAATCACATTTGTGGCATGGCTATAACCTTGAGGTAGCAACCGTAGGTCACAAGGTGGCGCGCAAGGTGGTGCACCTAGTTCTATGATGTGGAGATCTTATGACTTAGTGCCATCATTTAAAGCCTTGCTTGTTTTCTTTTTATTGGGCCACATGAACACTTAGCTCATGATTATGGGGACAAGTCATTATGGATAGGTGGCACCCTAAAAGATAAGGTAGCATTACACATGATAGCCATAATTTGCCCCCAAGATGTCTCATTCTCATTGGGACATTTGGCCTAGATTTTGTGCTTAATCCCCAAGATGAATCCATGGTAATCATGGCCAAATCTAGAAGGATCTAGGCGAAATGGTGAGTCACCCTCCTTCATGAAGAAGCTAAGGTGTTCTAGAGAATCATATTTTGTCCACTTCTAAGCAACATGGCAACCATGGAGAAATAGGCCATTGAAAATGCAATTGGGACCGGGTAAGGTCTTTCTGTATACTTCCCCTAACGACCATTCTGATACACCCGAGATTCATGGCTAAGCCTCCCTCAGTGTAGTTGTCGTAAGCAAGGTTGTCTTTCTTGGTTAGATTGGTGGCTTAAGGTGCGGCTCAATGACCGGCCCTTAGATCAACTTTAGTTGGTTGGATCGGTTCCTAGATCAGCTGTAGACTTCATCCAGGCCGACTTCCTATTGTCATGTGATTGTTTGAGATCAGTCAAATTTATACTCGATACACGATCATATCAAGTCAAATTATGGTCATCCATAACCAGTGCATGATTGAGCGGAATCACCCACGAATGACGAATGACTATTTGGACTGATCCATGATTGTCAATTGATCCGTGGTGGTAGTGACCATATCTTGATCAACCTTGATGGTCAGGTAGTTGTCCATTGACCGAACTGCTCGAGTCCATGATTGTGGTCATGGGATTGGTCCACGGTCGTTCTCTTGATCGATCCATAATCAACATATGGTTGAATCTTGGAATGGCCCACAACCTATCCTTGTCACTAGCACACTAGGTTCATAGTCATTTTTCATAGGTCAAAAATCGGGATGTTACACAGCACCAAGTTTTCGCAAAATGTGAAAATCAGAGGGCAAAATATAAACTTATTACATTAGTGCCAATCCAAAACTAAACCTTTCAACTAAATTAATTCATTATAAAAAATTTCATATTAGTATAAATTCAATCCACGTGGCAAATTTACATTGGCATTCACCAACGTAAATGCCGATTATCCTACGTCACACAATTGGTGTTGGCATTGACGTTACTTATGATTTTTTTTAAAAAAATTATATATATTTTTTTTTTTTTTTTCCTTTCCCTTTTCTTTTTGACGTGAGGGTTGGCCTCACTAGGCCCTGCTTGGGTGAAGGCAATGCCCCCCTCACTAGACCTATTGAGGCCAACTGTCATGCAAGCTAGGGCGGCCTCATCAGGCCTCGCCTAGACAAGACTGAGACTTGCCATAGCTAACCCTTGCCTAGGTGAGACTGCCCTAGCTTAGGTGATAGTCAGCCTCCTTAGATCTAATGAGGGGGGCCTCGTCAATCCTCGCCCTCACCTATTCGAGGCTACCTCTCATTGACCATGGCCTATGGTCGGTGGTCGGTTACAAAAAGAAAAGGGAAAGGAAAACATAAAAATTAAAAAAATAATAATATATATATATTTAAAAATATTGACGTCAATGCCAGTTATGCCAATTAGGACGACTATAGCCTACATGAGTTATTTTTGCCTAAATTGGTCAAATAGACTAAATCAGTATCAATGTGCAAAAACTTATGACTAAAATTGTCCAATATTAAATTGATACCAATATAATATGTTTAGGACATTTTGGTACTTCTCCCTGAAATTGGACGTGGATATGTTATTCAATAATAGCAAAATTTGCATTAAAGGTCCTGAATCTTGTACTTGAATTTCAAGTTCTTCAATTAGTTCAATGAAGTCTTCAATAGTCCTAAGGCTTTTGATTGGTGCAATCAAGTTTTCAACCTTTACCAAAAATGTAACCAATCATAAATCTAGATTGACAACTGCAATTTAAGATTTGAATGGGCAATTTATGAGAGCCATATAGGTGATTTTCAATATTGTTAATAGAAAGGACTTGTATTGCATTTGATGAAAAAAGCTTGAGACTAAATTGCATCAATTGTATGATTTAGAATTCTATTACATTCCTACGTAAGGTTTAGAACTTGCAATGCACTTTTTCCTCTTATGAACATTTCAACTTGTAAAGAGACCTCGCAATTGCTCAGGCTTTCAATGTGGATCATCCGGTTTGGGTCAATACTAGCTTAGCTCGTAAAGCTAGTCATTTCAAATAGGTTGAGATTTATAAAGCTCTATCTGGTCCTATTCAAATCGAGTTGGCCCTATTTGTTATATTACAATGGTTTGCCCATAATGGGATGCGTTAAGAGGCATCGATTCGTATTTATGTGATATGATTGAGAGGTACCTTTTCAAGAAGTGTGAATGATTATTTATTAAGGGGAAGTTAAATAACCTCCCAATGACTTGATATGGATAACAACAATAGAAAACAATGTTTAGAAAAAATAATGTTCTCCTCTCTCCATCAATGAAAAACACACTTAAGGCTTCCATTACTTTTTGAGAAGATGATCGGCATTAACGTTGTGGAATGAGAATACTTTCCTTGCGATTGTATTCAGACCATTGTGAAGTCGTACATTCATCCATTTCGTGCTAGTGATGCAATATATATTCCTAAGCAATCCCTTTTGTTGTGTATCAAAAAGTTAGTCGTTTCTTCCCTAACTCTTATATAACAGTAGTATCAAAGCCCGCGTTTAAGATCTCTATCTTATTTTTCCAATGAGTTTCGTTTGCTATTTGATACAAAGATCATTAGGAATTGAACTTCATCTCGTATGCATGTTTTTTGCATTGAAATTGTTGCATGAATGGTTAATACGAACCGATGCGAAAAATGGGTTTGGAGGTTGAAGATGACCATTCTGTTTGGCCTACTCTCAAAATATTTTTCCAAGTGAAGATTGATTTTGACTATATGGGATGAAAGATCTTGTTGAAAAAAGTAGAGCAGTGGTTAGAACACCACAAAGGGACGCTATACATGCCTCCACGTGCGAATACAAGCCACGGTGTTGCCAGCCATGCGCCACATGCATGGACAGATGTTGGGATTGCCTAGTGCGAGCGTAGTACACGCTCATCAGGAGGCTAATGTCATGATGACATCAGCTACTCAAATCAAGACTCGACATGATGACATCATCGAATGGACTCAATTGGCAACCCAACTTGAAGATTGACTCGTTGACTGATCAAGGCGATCTGACTGATCTTTTGATTGAACTGGCTTAAGGGCCGAATTTGCCTGGGCACATGCGCCACATGCACTGCATAGGCGCGCAGGAGCTTCAATCAGAAAGCGGTTGGTGTCATTGTGTTTGTATTGAAATTCTTTACATTATGGTATAGTTATTTTATATTTTTGAAGCTTTTAAATATACAAAAGTGCATACGAAACCCTAGATAAGCATATTTTTAGGGTATTATTGAATTTTTGTCTTTTTTACTTGTATTTTCCTATGGTTTTTGGAAATATAGAAGCTAGCCTACGTATAAATGACCACATATAGATTGTTTAGAGTATGATTCAATGATGGCATATATAAGATTTAACATGCTTGCAATTTCTTAGTTTCAAGCAAACTCGAACAATGGTTGGAGATTTTTGTTTTTCTATTTATATTTTGAATTCCGCATATGATTATACTTGATACGTTAGTTCACATCTTACTATGCCCTATGATTATTAGAGATAATGTAATCACTACACTAGGTATTTCTAATTATCTTTTCTAGTAATAGTTCGTAAGTTGGTAGAGTTTGAAGGAATTATCTCCTTGAATTTAAAATTTACACAATTGAGCAAATTAATGATAGTAGAGCAATTGTATAGAGAAATTGATTAGGAACATAGTGAACTTTCATTTCAGTGTCTTTTGTTGAATTATTATTAATTTAGTTTGTTTTTGCTACAAATCAAATATGTGTGTTAATGTGAAAAAAGTGGTAGTATTGATTATGCATTTATTATGTCAATGTGTAGTAGTAATTGATCATAGCCTCGACATTCAAGACCGTTGTGGCTGATCTCAATAAAGGTGAGAAGTTAAACGGTGACAATTTTGATATTTGGCATCAAAAGGTTAGGCATATCCTTGAGAAATAAGAGGTTTTGAAAATCCTTAACCACATCATGAATGAACCTGAACATGTAACTTTTGCTCAATATAGAAAATATCAAGAAGCTTATCAAGTTTGAAAAACTAAAAATAGTATTGCTCGAATCATGTTCCTGAGTTGTATGCAAGATGATCTTATTTATGAGTTTGAAAGTTATGATAAAGTTCAAGTAATCTAGGCTGCCTTGAAAGATAAGTTTGGGGGGTACACTTGCCACTAAATTGAGAAAGCTCATCATAAGGTTTGAAACATATTGAAAGCATCAAAATCAAACAATGATGTAGCATCTTCAAGAGATATCGAACATAATAAGTGAGCTGAAGACGGCAGATCCTACCCCTATTAATAAACAACAAATTGAGGTTTTATAAGATCTCTTCTTAATAGTTTGGAGTATATGAAAATCAACATGATACATAATGAGAACATCATCACTTTTGATGATTTAGCGCGTCATTTAGAATTAGATGATGAGTGCCTAGAAGTTGTAAGATCCAGTATGTTATTGAATCATATTCACGCAAAGTTTAGGACTTCAAGTGCAACAAGAGCTATAAATTTAACAATAATGAAAGGAGATTAAGCAAGCACTCAAAAGAACTAAGATCATCCCACGTAAGAAACGTGATAGGATTGTAATAAGGTCAAGATGAAGTATTATAGTTGTAGTAAGCTGGGTTACTTTATTCGTGAATGCACTGAGTCGAAAGAGATACCATATTATTCTATTACTTTAAGTAGTGCTTATGTTTTTAGCATTGTAATACAATACTTGCTGAATATCATTTTATGTGAATCGTAAACTCAAGAGTAACAGACTATGTAGCTAGAGATTGAGAAGTATTTGTGAAGTATCTTCAGCTATAGCCTAGAAAAATATTAATATATGTTAGAAATAACTTTAGAGTTGAAGTAAAGAGTATCAGCACATATAAATTAAACTTACATGGCAATCAAAAACCTATTCCTACATTATGTCTTTAATGCTTCAGATATTCAGCGAAACATGGTCTCTGTAGTTGTTCTTTTGTTTAGGTTATATATTGAAATTTCATAGTGATTGTGTTAATATTATGTTTTGAATAGTTTATTATGGTTCTAATCATATAGTGAATGGTTTTATGATGTTAGATATTAACTATAATGCGTTTAATGTTAATGTTGATGATTGTTTTTCTTTAATTGTATCTTATCATAATGTGAAAATTTGCAAGTATTTGACATGCTAAACTAAGTCATATTTGATTATAAAGAATAAAAAGATTAGCTGAAGAAAGCTTTTTAGAGTCGTTTGCTAAAATTGATCTACTGATATGTGAATATTGCCTAGTAGGAAAAACAGCTAGGAAATCATTTGGTAAAGAAATCAAAGATGAACTTCAATTACAACTCATACATTCTGACATTTGTGGTCCGTTGAATGTAAGAGAGAGATGTGAAACCTAATATTTCATCACTTTTATAGATAAATTCACTTGTTTCAATTATTTGTTTCCGATCTCACATAAGTCATAAGCATTAGACTGCTTTGAGCGATATATGATTTTCAGATAAAATCAGTTGAACAAAATAATAAAAACATCAAAAACTATTCGCAGACATGAGCATCTATTTGAGAAATTCAAGTTCCTTTGTGATGAAAAGGGAATTGTAAGACGTTTGACTATTCTGGCACTCATAATAAATTGGAATTGCTGAGGAAATGAATAGAACCCTATTAAAAATGGTTAGATTTATAATGGCATAGATAAATCTACCTATTTCATATTGGAGAAATGCTTTACTAACTGCTATCTATATACTTAATCATATGCCATTTTAAGTTAATCATTTTCACCCCCTTATGAATTGTGGACTGATTGAAACCAGACTTAATCTATGACCTTGGAGTATGCAACATATGTTCATGATTTTACGGCAAATTAAGTCTTAGAGAGAAGAAATGTATCTTTGTGAGATATTCTAAGCACTTAAAGGATATGTGTTCATAAATGAACAAGCTAACGGAAAAGTAATTGAAATAGTCACAATATGTTACATTATTAGGGAACGACTTTCCTAGTATATGTGAGATTAATAAGGGCTTCAAATTATATAAGGTGAATGATCCTAATAACACACTCACCAATATTGTTGAGGCAAATAAATATTTGCCTCAATATGCAAGACTTAGTGGGAGTTTTGAATCACCTAGTGAACTTAATTCACAAGAAATTCAATAACGTAAAAATAATCGCAGAGAAATTCCCCATCGTTAGTTTGAAATTAAAGGGAAAACATTTATGATTACTCCGCAAAACGATATAGAGCCTAAAATAGTTCAAGAGACTCTTTCATTCCCTGACAAGAAAGAATGAAGAGAAGTTTTGATAGATGAAAAGGAGTACATTAGAGTAAATCATGTTTGTGACTTGATTGATCTATAAACTAATCACAAAGCCAATGGAAATAAATGTGTTTTCAAGATTAAGCAAAGGGCAGATAGATTTATTGAAAAATATAAAGCTCACCTTGTGGCGAAAGACTATGAAGAAACTTTTTTGTCAGTTGTAAGGTTTACCTCTATACGCTTTATCTCATAAAATTACATCAAATGATTGCAAAGACAATATTTTTCAATGGAGAACTAGATGATGAAATCTATATGAAACAACTAATAGATTTAATAGTTAAAGGTTAAGAGTGTAAAGTTTGCGAGCTTTATTGCTTAATATATAATCTTAAGCAATCATCTAAATTATGGTATTTTCGTTTTCATCAAGCCATAACTTCTTTTGGATTCATGATGATCGAAGAAGATCATTGTGTGTATATTAAATGGCCCAAGGATAAATTTGTGATTTTATCACTTTATGTTGATGAGATTTTGTTAGTTACAAATGATAATGGTTTAGTTATCACCATAAAGTTGTTCTTTAATTTTGAAATGAATGACATGGGAAAAGTTGCTTATATATTGGGAGTTAAGACTGAAAAAGATTAATTAAGAAAACTCATTACTTTGTCACAAGAGTCTTGTTTAATGAAAATCTCGAATGTTTCAATATGTAGCATTATAATCCTATCAATACCCCTATCATGCAAGGTGAAAACCTAAATTCTAAGATTTATCCTAAGATTCCAAAAGAAAAGAAAGAACTAGAAACTATTCCTTACGTTAATACAGTTAGAAATTTGATATATGTTAAGAGGTGTACTCGATCCAACATATGTCATGCCTTGTAGTTGGTGAGTAAATACTAGTCAAATCCTAATCAAACACATTGGAAAGCAGTTAATAAGATATTTAGATACTTGAAAGACACTATGGACTATTGACTTTGTTTTCAAGGAAATAATTTGCGCTTATTAAGTTACTCAAATGCTGATTGGGGATGAGACCCTAATGAGCAGAAATCAACTTTTGGGTATGCGTTATTGCTTAATGTAGGTGCAGTTTTTTAGAATAGTAAGAAGCGGACATGCACAACTTTATCTGCGATTGAGTAAAATTTATTGCATGTTTTACTGCAGTGCAAGCAGCGATATGGCTAAAACGTTTCTCGGAAAATTTAGCCATTATTATTGAGATTGTAAGACCAACGACAGTCTATCATGATAATCAAGCAACCATTGTATGTATAAAAGCCCCTAAATATCATGGTAGGACAAAAAACGTTGATATAAAAAAAATAACTTTATCAAAAATATAATAGCGTAGAAAGAAGTGATCTTGCAATACATTTTTACCAACAGAATGATAACTGAGCCATTTACAAAGGCAATTCTTAGAAATGTGTTCTTCACCCACATGACATTTCTAAGGTTATATAGAACGTGATATTTAATGTTTTTTAGGATCATTGATTTATGTATATGTGAACATATGTTGTAATTTTTTGTTCTTATTTAATAAATTAATGCTTCATCAACAAATACAAATTCATTCTAAGATTAGCACAAACACACATATATTATTGAAAGGTATGTTAGTATGCAACGATTGGCTCACTTACACGAACAATCACCTCAAGTGCTATAGTTAGCATGTTAAGATGAGATGATACGTACTATAGATGCTAGAAGAGCAAGTTTAGTACATAATATAATTTTACGTCACCTTGATTAGAATAAAGATGAAGTCTATGATTTGTATGTGATAAGACCGAACATGACAATCCTATAATCATGAATGCTCGAAGGAATTCAGATGCGGGTACTTAATTAAGTGATGTAGAAAGCGAGCTGATATGGCACCGAAGTTACATATAAGTACATGAGAAGCATATGATTATGTTTAGGCTAAGATCCGTATAGTGGATGTGTTTAATAAATGATATACGCTTTTAAAAAAAAAATAAAAAATCTACTATAGCATGTTATTCACACTACATGTATATTATATGATCAATAAAAGGAAGTGAGTGAAATTATCCATATTTACTCATTGTGTGAATCCTTGAGGTAATTTATGAATTCAATACCTCATTTTGTGTTATATGTTACTTCTAACTATGTTCTCGAAGTAACAAACCAATGTTGCTATTTTAGCATGTTACTGACAGTCATGAATATATATGACTTTATAGGACGTGTCTAAAAAAATAGTTGTTTTAAAATGAAAAGAGACATCAGTGCGAAAGAAGACTATTGTTGCTATATATACATGTGTTTATTAGTTGATCAATTATATCACCTTTTGTGGTTTTGGAAATAATTATAAATATATGGCGTTTTGAAAATAGTCAAGTATAACTTTTAAAGAATCGATATACTTAGATTGATGTAGCAAAATATGTCTAGAGCACTGTAAGACATCAATTATTTATTTCTTTTTTTGGGGTAGAAGCCATTATGTTATTCCTAATAAGTACATAATTTGAGCTCCCGAGTGCAGATATACTCACCGGTCACACAATTTCTTGACGATATGAATTATTAATAAAGTAGATGAATATTGAATGTCTTATATTATTGATAGAGTATTGTCAAGTCCATCATGTTTGAGTGAGAGATGTTATATTATAATGGTTCGCCCACGATGGGATGCGTTTAAGACGCATTAGTTCGTCATAATGTAATGTGATTGAGAGGCACCTTTTCAAGAGATGTGAAGGGGTTATCTATTAAGAGAAAGTTAAATTTGATAAGGATAACAACAATAGAAAAAAGCATTATGAAAAAATAATGTTTTCCTCTCTCCATCAAAGGAAAACACACACAAGGCTTCCATTATTACTTTGAGAAAAAGATCGGTATTAGTACCATGGGATGAGAATACTTTCTCCATGATTGTATTTGGACCATCGTAAAGTTGTAAATTAGTCCATTGCACACCGGTGATTCAACATTTATTTTTGGGTAATTCCTTTTGTTGTGCATTTAAAGATCAATCATTTCTTCCTTGACTCATATCTAAATCGAAAGATTAATCATTTCTTCCTTGACTCATATCTAACACTATTTTTTTGGTCGAAAAAAGAGTCATGCCTTTTGTATGTAAATATACATTTTTACACAATAACATCTTCACTTCGCCAATAAATGGAAAAATTAGGGATGAGAATAGTAGGAGTGTTATAACTTTCGTAAGGCGCTCACTTGAGTGCCATAATTTTTTTCATTCACTTAAATACCACATCAGAGTAAAATCAATCATTTTAGTACCATTTCTAACAAATCATCCTACATTGAATTTTTAATTAATTTTCCATCTAACACGGATTTTTTTAATTTTTGTAATTTTAAATTATTTATTTTTGTAATTTTAAGCAAAGTCGGCCCCCTTTTTTTTTTGGTCGATCTAGTTTGTTTGACTTCCTCAAGGTTGAAAAGTTATGCTTGTATTTTCTATTATACGAATTAATAGTTATTCCAGTTTTACATTATATATCTATATGAGTAATTAAATCGTATCGAATAAATACACTTATAATATAATAATTATACTATAGGTATTTACATTTCATTAATAATACCACACATGTTGTAGAAGTTGACAATCAGAAATAAATATTCAGTTTCCATATGCAACGTATGTGTCATTATGAACTTTACGTTGCTTACGTAATGAAAATTCAATGCAATTTTTTGTCATGTTAACAAAAAAAATCTTTCATAACCAGTTTCAAATGCTACAAAAAAATATCAATTTTATCTCTTTAGGTGTGTCCTAAGTGACAAATTGTTGCATTAAATTACAGTCAATGGAGACCAACATATCCCAAAAATGAAGCAAAAAATTATTTTCGTCGTCTTAGAGGAAATCAAAGACAACAAATTTTTCAGATTTGTTACCTTAGGATCAACCAAAGGTGAAAAAACTAAAAGCGATAAGATTTTAGTTTCGTTGCCTTTGAGTATGACCTAAGGCAAAAAAAATGCATCTAGAGGCCTTTGGGTATGACCTAAGGTGGCAAAGACTACAAATTGTTAGTCTTGTTGCCTTGGGGTTCGCCCAGGGCACAAATTATTACTTTTGTTGCCTTGAGGTTGACTCAGGACGAATCCTAAGTTTGTCGCCCTAGGTCATACCCAAAGGCAACTAGAAGCAATTAATTTTTTTTTTTTTTTTGGCCTTATCATACTCAAAGGCGACAAAAAAATATTCATCGCTTTAGATCTACTTACGGTGATGAAACTTTATTTTTATCGCCATAGGTCTGAAATTTTCCCTCCTCATTGTGACAAAGTGATAATCATGTCGTCTAAACCTAAACCTAAACCTAAGGCGATGAAACCATGATTTTGTCATTTTAGTTATGATCTATGGTGACAATATTTCATGTTTGTCGCTGTAGGTTTCAAATTGTCTTAATTTTGATTGAATTATGATGACAACGCACGGATTTTATTTCTTAAGTATGACCTAAGGTTGGCCTTTGAGTTACTTAAGATTGTTGCATTAGGTAACTTAAGGCAGTAAAAGGTTTTTTTTTTTTGCAAAAAACTTTTCTCCCTGGCTTTGAAATTCTTGCTAACATCTCTATTTCCTCGATCTCCCCTTCCTCTACCTCTACCTCTACCCCTTTCTCTGAAATTCTTGGAATAAGTATTGGTAGAAGCCTTCAACACTTGCTTCTCTACCGTTGAACTTCTATTCATCTTATGTTCATGAACTAATAAGGAGCTTTGCAATTCATTAAGAGAGAGTACATCTATGTCTTTCGACTCCTCAATTGAGCAAACAACATAATTAAACTTTGGTGTTAAGGAACGCAAAATCTTCTCCACAATGGTGACGTCGTCCATCTTCTTACCATGGAATCGCATCTTGTTGCTGATTTCCATTGTTCTGGCACAATAACTAGTGATAGATTCTCCATCTTTCATCGCTAGTGTCTCAAAATCTTTTCTCAAGGTTTGAAGCTGTGCACGCTTCACCCTAACATATGGGACGATCAATAGCCTGAAAAAAAATTAATTTTTTGCCTTCAAGTCCTTCAACTTTCTAGCTTCCAATTCTACTTTCATAGTGTCGCTTGGCAAAAATTTGGATGAGTTTGCGTTAATTACATAGCATTATCAATTTTTTGATTTACCCATTTAGTATAGAGAGTCACATATTTAAGAAAACAAGACTAAATATTTCAAAATTAGAACTCAAATTTAAGAACCAAATAAAAAAATTCTTCATACATTGGGTCAAATTGGGTTAAACCGGTTGATCCGACCTGCCCTGAAAATTTTCTGATGTAGGGTTGGGTTGGCCCTTTCATGGATTGAACAAAAATTCACCCACACTCAATTTTTCAGAGCTGTTTTTTTCAATTATCGGGTCCGGATCCCTTTTTGCCGGGTCTAAGTAATTTCATAGGAAAATTACCTGACCTATCATAAACCTATTTCTCAAATGTCAAGAAATGTGTCAAAAAAGTTCTAAATTTATTGCATTTATATCAATTTAGTTATAAACATTTTAATTATTTCAATTTAGATATAAATCTTTTAACTTGAAGTTAATTTAGTCATTGCGGCTAGTTTTAACCGAATATTGCCAACATAGATACTGGTCAATTTACGTAGCATGACTGGTGCTAACTAGAAATTTTTAATTATTATTTTTTTTCCTTTCTTTTTTCTCTCTCTCTTTTTTCCTCCTCTTTTTGGTGGTAGGTGAGGCCAAGCACCACATAAGCATGGGTGGCATTGCCTAGGCAAGGATTGGCCTTGCCTTGATGCTTGGCGAGGCCAACAAGCGATTGCAATTTCACATTGCCGTGGAAAATTGCTAACTTGACGTCCGGTTATCGTTGGCTATCTTACCTGACATGTTGACATGAACAATTTGTGAACCGCCATATTAGTTATTCCAGCAGCAATTGACCATAAGAATTATATTGAAATTTCACATAAAATCTTTAGGACAAATTAGAATGCGTACATTAGATTTAGGTCTGAATTGATAATTTTTTCGCAATCGATCGATGGTGTTAATGCGAAGGACGTTAAAAAAGATGACGCAGGACTATCAAATATTAGATTGACAAAAAGCCTTTTAAGGATAAGATGTACGCCGAGTCGATGACTGCTGTATCTTATGCTCACTTTCGCCCACAATAGATTTTCAGGTGGGGGTTGTGATCCTGCATCTGACTTTAACGAGGAATCTTTGTTTTTCAACTTTTCATTCATGACCCACTTAAGGAAAAAAAGAGAGACAAGAACGTGAAAACCCCTTTTTCCCTCAATGTCATCTGTAGCTTTTTAATCCAATTTTCGGCTTTCAGAAGCAGTAAGGACAGAGAGGCTTTAGAGAAGGTAAACAAGAATTTATTTATTTATTTTTTCATTATTGATGAACAGAAAAACAAGAATGTCCAGTAGTTTCTTGGAGACTTTCAGATGAACCAGCTTTATTTTATGGTGTTATTTGTTGTCTGTAAAAGCTTATAGGAACCTGGATCAGACATGGAAACAATGAACGTAGAGAATGCAACTTGTCTACTTTTTCCATTAACCCATTTTTCATTTCCATCGGTTTATTTTATTAGGAAAACGTTAAAAACGCGCCTGGAACACTTGCTAAGTCTTTCAAAATATTATTTGTAAATAATTAAACTTTCTACTCGAAGCAATTTTCTGCAAATGTACACTTCCCTGATATCCAAGGCACTTTGAAAAAAAAATATAATTTCCTATATTACTTGTAAGTTAACTCAACTAGTGCCTTAGAGCCGCTTATTAATTAAAACTCATCTTATTATTTTAATTTCTTCTTCTTCTTCTTTTTAAATTTTAGCATGCTAGCCATTGAAATTGACCATTCCAAGAACGTCCAGATTGGGGAATCAAATCTTGTTTGCACGAGGCAAGTGATAAGGGAGGAGAGACAAACGTCTGCGAGCCATGAATTTCCTTTTGTATTTTTATGTTGTTGCCTTCGGATTAGTCTTGGGGCAAAAAATATTTTATCTCCAAGTCATCTAGTTGTCGTTTTTCCATTTTTCTCTGAGAAATCAATCAGAGTTTTGGTCTTTCGGTGTCTTCTAGAAGGTAAAACCATGACACAGAAGCGATTCCATGATTTGAGGAGCTTAGCATTGCCTGTTGGAAGCTACTTCGATTCTTCTTCCTTAGTCTCTTAGTCCAGCGAAGAGGCTGTGAGATCCAATAACTTTCGGCACCACACTGTTAGATGCAAATTTCACGGCGCAGCTCGCGGAGTTCTGGAAAGGTTGGTCACGCTGGAAGGAAAATGGAGAAAAAGTGGAAAGTCAAGAGTTAAAAAAGAAGAACAAAACAAGAGTTCCACATGCCAACAGAGAGGGAACCAATGATGCATGTGTGACACACAAGCAATCCATGATGATCCCAACCCAAAGCCACAAATCTATGTTTACAATTTCGTGCTGATCACGGTGGAAAAGAAGAAGACTACGTCATTAATCTGCGATTCCTTCGCCAATAACAGTATGCACGAGTTGGAAGTCAAGAGTCATAGTTGAAATTATGGCGAGGCCAGTAAAGCACAGATCATCCCAATCTCACAGTCTATTTCTAAGTCTTCAGGGTACATAGGGAAAGAGGAGGCAACGAATAAAAGGCGGAGTTGTCCAATTGAAGATTTACGTACGCGTACTTTGTATAAATCTGCTATAGTATCTAATTATTTATAGCATTTTCTGTATTGTGGACTCTAAATTCTGGATGTTACGAGGACCCTTTAGGGAGACATGAAGTAAGACAAACGATGAATGGTAATTTTTTCAGGTTTGTGGAAATGTTAGTGTTACATGAAGAAATGAATGAGTCTCATGAATTAAGAGAGGAACAGTAAAATGGGAGCTAAAAAATTTCCCCCCCCCCCGCCCCCCGCCCACCAAAAAAAAAGAACAAAGAACAAAGAAAAACAGATCTTTTGGAGTCACTGAGGTCATGTACAAAAGGCCCCCCTTCCCCCACATGCTGTCAGCCTCGGACAAGATGTCAAAACAGCATCTTGCTTGACAACTGCATCATTCCCCAACAAACTCGCTCACTCTCTCTCTCTGCCTCTCTCTCTGGATCTGTGATTGAAGGACATGAGCCTATTAATTCCAGCCCATGCTCTGCATAAAATGACAGTTTCCTCCCCCCCTCACCTTCACTTTCAGTCCAGGCAAGAGCAGCTACAAAAACAGGAAAAAAACAATCCTCGAGCTTGTTTTTGTGTGTGTGTGAGAGGGAGGATTCTTATCTTACAAGCTCTCGCTAAAATCTCCGCGAAAATGGGCCAACCAATAAGCCTCCTTTTTCCCCGAGCAAAAATAAATAATTAATTAAATAAGCCTCCTTTTCGAATAGTAAAATCCAAGAACCTTGCTACCGAGAAGGAAATAAAATGAATCTAAAAGAATTAGCAAAGGCCAAGAAAAAGAAAGAAAGAAAGAAAAAATCTGCGAAGCTGCTTCTGCAATGTCATTTGGCTAAGCTGTCATGACCCCATCAAAAAAGACTCTGATATCTCTTTATACCAGAAAAAGCAAAAATACAAATTAACTCTCTTCTTTCCAGGTCAGATGACAAAAAGAGGCAAAAAGGAAGATAGAGCCAATTCAGGGAAGAGAGGCTTCAAATCGAAACACTTACAACTTCCCTCTCTCTTTGATTCCTCTCCCCCGCAAAAACCCCAACCCTCCTTTTCAATTATTATGTCTACCGGAGAGCCTGTGTCCAACTTGATGTCACATTCGTACCTGTCAATGTGTACATCTCAACACGCCAAAAAAAATGTGTACATCTCAAAAAAAGAAAAAACAAAACTCACAAGAGAAAAAGAGGAAAAAATATGCGTGCGTACAGTCTCAGTACAAAAACAACCAAGTGGGCATCTGCAATTTCTCGATGGAGAGGTTCTCCATTGAGCCTCTAGCAATCTTTTGGATCTCTCCTGCATACATACACATGTGCTCGGCAGTGTCCATTTGCAAGAATCCCTGAACCCAACAAAATAGTCTCCTACCTTTCAAAAGGCCTCAGATTAAACCCAGTAATGAAACTTTCTTTGCATGTTTAATCTTGTGGGATCAAGAAATTCCAAAAGTTGCTTCACAGTGTGACATGGGCATCTTTCTAGCAGTAAAAGATGGAACGGCGACTTATCTTGAGATTATCTTACTTATTAGATCATTATTGAACTTTCCTCCTAGGAAATCGTATAAAATAGAAAGCTTTGGCTTTCAAGGACGAGGATGTTCTGGAGAGGTGCTGAGTAGTAAGCACTGTGCATAGCCATAGAGTAAGGTTTTAAGAAAGCAAATGTGTTGATCCTCTCATGTCCAGAATTCAGCTACATTTGTCTTCACCACATGTCTAGTTCCAGGGCAAGTACACGAGACTGAAGCTTTGTATTCCTCAACACCTATAGGCAAGAAAATCACTATAAATGCACAAGTCCCATTTGTATATTAGAGCTTCCTCAATAATGAGGACTCATTGACCCAGTTAATACCTCTAAACTCACCGGTATCAGACACTGCACTTCGTTCTTCTTTTCCCCACTGCAAACCCCAACATCACATTTACATGGTTTATTTGCATTGGTTGTGCTACCAGAGCTGTTCTTGTGCTTGGCAGGTTCGATGATTAGGCTTACTGAAGTAGTGAAGCCAAGGCCATGTCAAATTCACTAGCATCAATAGCTGCAGTTTCTGCCGGGGCAATTGCATCGGTGGCTGTCCTAGTTGGACTCGCTTGGTTTTGCATGTCAAAGCTGAACACTTCAGCTAACAGGAATTCTGAGACGGGTTCTTCTGATCCATCTGCATTAGGTAAGTTCTCCATCCAACTGAAAAGGGACAATCTGTCGTAGTTATACATCCGGATTTATCTCCTGTAAGAAACTTCAGCATTCTCTTCCTTGTGACAGTTGAGTGGAACAGGGGAGGTGGATCTGGTTCAGGAGTGGCTCCGCCGCTATCTTGGCCCCATGGACCGAGGCAGTTTACAATGCAAGAGTTGGAGCTAGCTACTAGGCAGTTCGATGAGAGCAATCTCATTGGACATGGAAGTTTCGGTTTGGTCTACAAAGGTTTACTTCGTGATGGAACAGTTGTTGCCATCAAAAGGCGCACAGGTGTGCTTCAACCAGAATTTGTCACTGAGGTACCAGTACAAGCAATATATAACCTGTTTTAGATCAGTATCTGGAACCTCTGTTTCACTCATAACTTGTTTCACTGGAGCCTTTCCTGAGTATAAAAGCTCTTCTGGCTTTTTACTTACATGTATCGTGGGTGCTTTTCATCAATACTGTCTAACCTTTGTTGTTTAGTTAAAGCCTCTTATAATGTACACATAATGGTTAAAAGCTAGGGATCGTTATGCATGAAGGTCTCATTTGTTTAAGATCCTCTATTATGACATACAGCATTCTAATCACCATGAGTGTTCATCAGGAATGGAGATTATCAGTGCTTTGAATTTCTGTGCCCCTCTCGGAGCAAACGTCTTTATTGAATGTCTTTTGCCCTTAATTTATCCAGATTATTGTATTTTGATATTTTTCTGTCTCCAAACAGGTATCATATTTGTCGGAGATTCGCCATCGTAATTTAGTCACTCTCCTGGGCTACTGCCTCGAAAATGGGTGTCAGATGTTAGTCTTTGACTACCTACCAAATGGCAGCATGTGCGACCATCTTTACGGTAGGAAAATGTAGTTAAAGCCTGTTGGTTCGGTAATGGCAAATGAAAATCACTTAATTGTTATGACTGACGGAACTTCGCTGCTCTTGCAGACAGAGGACAAGAATCTTCGACTAAGCTAGAGTTCAAGCAGAGGATATCCATTGCTCTTGGGGCTGCTAAAGGTAGACCCGCAGCTATGAGCCGATTGCAGAAGATTATTAAGCATGATCTCACAGACTATCTGACTTGAGAACACTTCTATTTGTATCCAGTGCAGGCTTAAGCCATCTGCACAGCCTTAGACCTCCTTTGGTGCACAAGAACTTCAAAACAGCTAATGTCTTGGTTGATGAGAATTTCATAGCTAAAGTTGCAGATGCAGGGCTCACGAAATTTCTCGAAAAGATAAAGATAGAAGAAGCAGGTCCATCTCACGCATCTGTCAGTGTTTTCCAGGATCCAGAGTAAATTTATTTCTTCTTGCATCATTTTTATATTCAAGTCAAAAGAACAAAAATTACTTCATACTGAAATGTAATGTGTTACTGCTATTTAGGGCAGGAGAATTGGGTGGTTTCTCTGAGATGAGCGATGCATATAGCTTCGGAGTATTTCTTTTGGAGCTTGTCACTGGAGAAGCAGCTCCAAATATGATATTGTCAGGACATGAAAGCTTAATCCAGTGGGTAAATATACTTCTACCTAATACTTTGATGCAATCAATTTGTTAGGATTCTACTTGCTATTTTCTTGACATTCACATTACGAAGATGAACACAATCTACTATCAACAACTTGATCGATTGAAATTCTATATTTTACAGCTGCAAAATTATAGTAAAGATCTTGAATCATGCGGATCATTTCCCTAAACAGGGTTATCACAATGCAACCGGTGATTGTTCTCTTGCTCCAATTCACTCTCTTGTCAAAAGTTCCCAGTTTTTTTTTTTATTGTCGTATGCCTAATCGAGTAACTTGGTTTTAAAGTAAGGTAACACCAGTTCCATCACTTGCATAACATTGAAAAAGAGATGAGGAAAAGCAGGTTGCTTGTTTAACCTTCCTAACCATCCATTCCATCTTCTTACATTCTAAAAAGTGACTTGTAAAGGACATAGTCAGTGATCACCTTTTCTCGTCTACTCTCGGAAAATTCAATATTAGGTGGAGTCCCGTGAAAGTTTGATAAACCTTGTGGACCCTCGGCTTCTCGGAACTTTCACAATGGATGGAATGAGGGACTTGACGAGGCTAACGTTGTTGTGCATGATTTCCCCGCGTGAAAGGCGACCGAAAATGGATGCAATTGCTTGGGAGCTCGAGAGGATTCGGGAGAAAGAGATGGCTTTGACGACAGTCATGGGCGAGGGAACTGCTACAATTACTCCAGGCAGCGAGTTGTTTACGTCATAATCATCCAGATAGGTTCCCATTAAGTGAGAGCAAAGCTGTAAACTTGATGGACCCGGCTATTGGAAGCAATAGGCGGGTAGTGAGCAATTATATTGTGCCTGTGTGTGTGTGTGGATCTGTGGGTCATTGCAGCCAAACTAAACGTCATGAATTGATTGTATTTGATGATCTGAAATAATATTTTCCAGAAGGAAGATCGATTTAAGGCACGCTGGGATACCATAACTTTGTAGAATTCCCAGCAACTAGAAAGGCTTCTTGCATGCCTTCATCTTCTGCTAAGAGTCCCAGCAAACCACTAGACTAGACTTAAACCCTACTTTGGTTCAACGAGGAAGAAAGAAAAATGCGTCATTCTACTTCAGAATGTTTTTCCCTTACCTGCATTAAGTCAAGTAACCATGACGATTTACAATATCAAATGAGCCAGAGACATACTCTTGCGCATTCAGACAAGCATCGGCTCTCATGACATTCGCACCTTGAGATCTACATCAGTCCAAACACTGGGGGAGCAAAAAGGGAAAAGAATGCAAAAGCTGGCCTAGAGCATTGTCCTTTGAAGGATGCTGAGCAATCAGAAACAGGAAAGACCAGCAGAAAGTGCGGGATACGTGAGCTGAACGGAGGATACCCAAAATGGGACGCACAGGGAAAGGGGAGTAGGGGTCATTGCCCTCTAAAACATGGCCATTCATGTCATGTCTACTGCTCAAACCATTCAATGGGGGATGCGTTTTGATTGGGTTCGTTCCTCTGGAGTGAAAGACCCAAAAGGAGATGATTGTGATCTGTGACAAGAAAATGCCAAAGATAGGGGACCATGCATGATTCCTTTCCGCTATGCCAAATTCATGCAAAAATGATTTGGGGTACAAAGTAGTTTGGAGCTTTCAAATGACCTTTAGTGAAAGTTACGGCGCTTGATCAAATTTAGGGCGAGTCCAAAGTCACCTGAACATAGCCTAAAGCTTAAAAGTACCACTTTTGACTGTGAAGTTTCCTCAAAATGTTCAATGAGAGGAATAGTCAATTCTTGAAATTTTATTCTGGCCCTTTTTAAGTTATTATATTTCCAATTTCATCCTTGACACTAAATCCTCTTAACATTGCCTAGGGTCGCGTGGCCCCGACGTCACGGCTCCTTAGTTGCAGTGCCCTAGCCTAGCCTGATGGGTGTGCTTTCGCTTTCCGCAACTTTGCGTGCTTCTCCCTGCTTTCCTTTTTTTTTTTATTTTAATTTAAATTCTCATGGAAACCTGTTTACTTTTTCTTTTTATATATATATTAGAAAACATGTTTGGTCTTTTTAAAGGAATATAAAATTCGATGCGCCATTAATCATAGTTTAAAATGTTTAACACTTCAAATCGATTATTGAGTAATATCTAATTGGTAAATCGCTTAATTAAAAGGTTTGTAATTACAGCTTTTCCAAATAATCATCATGTTAAAGTTTCTTTCATGTGGTTTGTAAATAATGATAACGAGGAGCTCCTTGCTTTCAATGAAAACACTATCTCTTTTTGTCAAGGTATAGTCTCTTTCGCTAGTGCTGCTCCATTGGATTCCGTTCGCCATTACATGACGGTCTTACTTGATATTGCAACCAAACTTGCAGTCAACGGGGTAGATGACCACAAACGAGTGGGGTCAAATTGATACATACTCAAAATGTAATTATGCATTGAGAAAACTAATATACTCAAAATTGATATCGACAATAATCGGTTCCTAATTAAGTCAATGTAGGTTTAGGAATCGACCCCACAAGTTTTGGAATTGCTGGTTCTCGATTCTACTTGGAACTGGTCCAATATTTATTTTGTCTAGCTGTTTCGTCAAAACTTAATTGATAACGAAACATCTTTCATCAAAAATTGTTCTTCAGTCTTATTAAGAGAAGATGATTTTTGTGGCGATTCTAGACAGAATTTTTATTAATGGAGCACAAGGAACAAATATGCTTCAAGGAAATTTAATTAACAATAAAGTGCGATGACATAAAAAATTTTACTGGACTTTAATCGACAATAAAGTGTGATGACATGAAGATATCACGCCAAAAATTTAACGAAAGACAAAATTTGAAAGCTATAATTAAAATATACGCCTTCATTGATGACAAATTATCTGGAAAATACAACTAAAGTATAAGATTTGAAAGATGTTGTATTTTCCAGATAATAGGTCTTTTGTTGTTGTTCTTGGGGGAGGGGGTCTACCAAGAACACACTTGGTGTATTTATACCCTCTCCCGACAATTACAAACAACGGTTACTAAATTGAAATAATAAAATAACTTCGTAATGGTTATGTTCATTATTTATTAAAAATTACTCGAGGGACATCGATAATCTAGCAACACTTACTATCAAAAGTTACAAAAATCCTAAAATAGCCGCAATAAAAATAATCACCCCACAGTTCTCCTCTTATCAATTGCTCATTGATTCTATCTCTATCGATGACTTCATCGATAACTTCACATTGTGTGCCATCGATGCCTTCACTAACGAGTTGTCAATTCTCTTTAAGTTTCTGATAATTGTGTTTATAAAGACCAAACTCTCCTCACATCGACTAAATCTATTACAAAGATAAAGGAAATAATCTAGTCTTAAAAACTCATTTGTCAATTCTTTGGTACATTGGACTATAAACCAACCAATGTGTTCACTCATCAATTGTTCAACTTCGCCAGTATGGCAAATTGGGGATTTTAAAGCCTATTAAGAAAAGGCTAATTGTCAACCCATTCAAGATGTGGTTCTCTTAACAAGTATGATAACACCCTTGTCAAATCTCAATCGTTGTCAAACTTATTTGACAAAGGTTCGATTGTGGATTTGGTTGGTTATTTTTCCATCTAGGTGAAAACGTTGGTCTTGCTAGATTATCAACATTAATTGTCATGTTAGGCTTAATAGGAATATTCACATTGGGTGGAACTAATGGAGCCGCTAAGCTTATGTAACATGCTAGATTTCAACCCTTATTTTGATTCCTACTTGTAGGCCAAGGACCAGTATGCCAATGGCAGGACTAGACCATAAGCCTGCTCGAGGGCCGATCATGGGTCAACAAGCCTGTTTGGGAATCGACAACCAAAGGATTGGTCCTAGAGCGGTCGACCATGGAAAGGTTATTCGATCATAAAGATTAGTTGTGGGATGGTCACGTACCATCGCAGATTGGCAAACAGTCATGGCTGATTTTGCCCGGTCAAGGCACGATCGCGAGTAATTCGACCTGGTCATTGTACCAGTCGGGGGCAACCATGAGTCAAGCCAATGTGACTGTGAGTCAAGACAAATCAATCGATCTCACTTGATTACATGACAACTAATAATCGACCATGAATCAAATAAAACTCAACGTGATTCAATTTCAAACCAATCATGACTTGTGGCGCAGGACCTTAGATTGACCATAGGACCAACTATAGGACTAGTTGGCTAGTTGAGGGACTAGCCGTAAGACTGGCTAGGGGAAATTGGCCCGCGGATTGGTCAATGGACTAGTCAAAGGGCAAACCCAGTTGCGAGCCCCTTTTCTCGATAAAGGGAGTTCAAGCTCGGTTTGGCCGATCGAGCCCGATTGTGTCTGGTTCTATTTGAACTTGGCTTAGGCACAAATCTCGGGCTAAATAAGGCGGTCGATTATGGTCAAACTCAATTAATTCCCAACCAATGACAAGACTTTCAAACTTAATTATTTTTCCAAGTTACAATTAATGCCTTCGTTGCATAGTAATTTAAGGAGCGTGGACACTTGGCATATTGGATCTTTGCCTTAAAAGATAAGTTTGGACTTAGACTTTGACCTAGTAATGAGGGGGTCACCTAGGCCTTGGACTAGTCAAATTTTCTTAAAAAGTAAATGTAATCGAATGTGAACACATTTAATAAATTGCGGGCTAAGTAGCAATGCGTGCAAATACATTTAATGAGTTGCGGGCTAAGCATGAACACATGTGAACGCATTTGATGAATTGTGGGCTAAGTTAGAATGCGAGTGAATGTATTTAATGAGTTACGGGCTAAGTATGAACACATGCAAACGCATTTAGTGCCCCTTTTGGACCATTCTTGGGGGAGGCCCTATAAATAAGGGTAAAACCCTCCATCCCAAGCCATCTCTCACCCAAAGCCTTTCCTCCTCTCCTAGCCCCTCCCTCCCCTCTCTCAAATTCGACCTCCTCTCCCCCTATGTGTCCTTGTCGCCGCCACCGTCTTAAGGTTGCTGGCTTAGAAAGTTGTAAGTAGAACTTACTAATATTTAGTTAGAGTGTTGTAGCATGTTAATCCAAATGTGTAGCGAGTCCTTGATGAAAAATATTTAGAACTTATTCTTGTTTGCTTGAGGCTCAGTTTGCTTGAGTTGGTTTATACTTTGTTCTTTGTTTGAAGTTCAATCCTTATTTGATGAATTTTGGCCCGTGCTTGAGCTTGAGTTACTTTGGAAGAAGCCCGGTATTTGTGGCTTATTTAATATGCTTTGGTTTCACTTGACATCAAATCGATTTGGAAAATGTTTTTATGAAAGCTTGATTCTTTCCTCGTAAAACTGATTTCAAAATATTTCAAACTATTTCACAAGTGTGTGTTCTAGTTCATGCCCCAAGCTCCGAAAAAGTGTTTCATGGGCCTTGATGTATGTGGGATCACAACGAATCGGTCCTCTCTTAGTCTCAGTGCGATAATGAGGCATATCATTTTCAAGCCAACTTTGGTATTAGGTCAATGAACATGTCTTGATGGATTGGTCCTTTCATGATCTCAGTGTGGTATTAAGGTGTATCATTCTTAAACCAAGTTCGGTACTAGGTCAGTGATCATATCACGACGGGCCGGTCCTTTCATGGACTCAATGCGATATTGAGACGTATTGTTCTTGAGCCAAGTTTGGTATTAGATCCATACTCAAATGTGTCGGATCAAACCGCGATCCTTGATTCGCGCTCGGCATGTTCGACAACTCGGATTCAATAAAGCATTTTCACACACTTATGCATGGTACGCCTTCAAGCCTTAGATTAAAGATGAAGATAAGAACCAGATTGTAATGCTTAATGCATGGTCACACAAGTGACTAATTTCTAGCCATCGACCGATGAATTTCAACGACGATACCCAACGAACTCATTGTCGAAGGATCGCCATCACGTTTGAATTAAGGGACATTGCTCAATTAAGTTCAACTGTCTGACGAATGCATAGTTGGAGGATCGCTGTCACCCTTGGATTAGGGGACATTGCCCGATGGATTTCGAATGCCCAATATATTCTAGAAGAATCGATGGATTGATTAATAAATTAATCCCATGTGCATGGATTCCTTATATCATCAAATGGATCTTGATTTATGCTTGCATAATATTGAGTAAGGCATAAGTTCCTCATGTTGTGGGATGAATTTTGATTTATGCTTGCATATTATTGAGTGAGGAATGAGTTCCTCATGTTATGTAATGGATCTTGACTAATGCTCACATATTATGAATGAGGTGTTTTCATGTTCTAATCAAGATAAAGCTTCTTTTTTTTGTTATTGATTTGCCATCGACAATTGCTTGGGATGAGTTACATGCTTGTTGATAGACGAGGTATTCTCCTACCCGAAAATTAGTGAGTTTTACTTATAGAATTTATCATTCATCCCATTGTTTTTCAGAGTTATAGGCATGGAGGACTTATACTAGTTCTCCGGTTGTAGTCTCGCTAAAGGAGCTAAGGTTTACCTTGGCCTTTTGAGCATAGAACATATAATGGTTGTAAATATAATGGTTCGTGGTAGAAGGGGTTGTAAATGTAATTAATATAATTTTGTGTTTGCAATGGGTTGGCAACGCACTTGGAACTTCGCGAAAATAACCCTTGCCACTTAAGATCCTAGGGATGGAGCCGGGGTCATTACAACCTATATTCTCAACATTTGGCAATTAACTAGCTTGTTGACCAATTTGATTTGACAAATTATTGTCACAAATTTGGTTATTTGACCAACATCAGCCTAATTGTTCTTATCATTGTGACCTTAATTGAAAGATTCAGGCCCTTGCATAATTCTCCTAGGGGTTAACTACTTTGATCAACATTATTAGCATAATAAATGGAGAGAGATTATGAATGTATTCAGTTACCATTGGATTGGATACTGGTGTTCAATTGGACAATCCTAGCCTTGAGAGAACATCTTTCACGGCATTGATGGCAATCAATTTACTTAGACCTAACATGTGACTCACAAAGTAATTAGTTGTATCATTCCAATTGACATATAAGGATTTGGTGCAACTTTTCTCAATTGTTCTTCAATGAGATGCCAAGGAAGGTCTGCCCCCTTACGTTGGCCGCCTTCTACTACTCAGTTAATGATCGAAGATTCAAAGTGCATAGATTGAATTACTAGGCATGTCAAAGGAATGTTTCGCTGAAATTTAATCAAAGATAAAATAGCTTTCACCAAAATTTATCCTTTAGTTTTATTAAGAGGAAACGGATTTTGTGATGATTCCAAATATGAGTCTTATCAATGGAGCATAAATAATATATATGTTATAATGGATTTTAATCAACGATGAAGTGCAATATGGCATAAAAAGTTTTCTCAAAATTTAATCAATGACAAAGTGATATGACATAAAGATACAACGCTGGAATTTAATCAGCAACCAAAAATTTGGAAATTACGGTTAAAGTAAAGGAATTGATAGATAATTTCTATTGTTTGTTCGGGGAGTCCACAATGAACACACTTGGAGTATTTATAATACTCTACAAATGATTACATACAACGAAGTAAATCCAAATATATAAAAAACTTCCTAGTGGTTACGGAAAATTACATTAATCACAAGAAATTACTCCCAGTCTCCTATTATCTAGCGACACTTGCAAATAAGAGGTTACAATCATCCTAGAATAACAGCAATAAAAAGAACCACCCTTCCTTGTATGGATTGTTCATTGTTGATATCGATGATTTCGTTGATCAATTTTAAAGTTAGTGTCATAACTTCACGTTGTGTATTATCAGTGACTTGAGTTGTCAATTCTCTTCAAGTTATTGAAATTCTATTCATAAATGGTTAAACTCTACTTCAATTGATTAAGTTTATCACATGTCGATAAAAAACAAAAGTTGGTTATTTTTTAGTGTAAACACAAAAAAAAAAAAATTAAATTAAATTTTTATAACAAAGTGTAAACGTTGAACCATTTCATTATAAAAATATATGTTTGTCATGTGATTTTAGTGTAAACACAAATATATATATAACAAAGTATAAACATTGAACCATTTCATCATAAAAATCTATGTTCGTCATGTGATTATATTGTTGTTTTTCCATGTTTAAAAATTATAGTTCGGTTCTCGCGAAAATGTTAATTTTCTGCTACTAAAAACTAGTTCAGTTGCTCGGTTCGATCGAGCTGTCAAATTAAATCGGAGCCAATGCTCAACTATACTCATGATAATGACCGGTTAAAAACCTAAAGTAGTAATGATACACTTGTCCCCCACCGGATTCGCTTGTCCCTTCACATCATGACCCTCGAAGATCCCTAGAAATTTTGCAAGGGACCCACCAAGATTTTAAGGCAACCCCACTGCCTTTATTTTCTTAGTTTTTTGGGAAAAAAACAATAAAATAAAATAAAAAAACTTGTAATTTCTCATTTCCATTCACATTACGTTTTCGCATTTTTAAGACTCTAGATAAGTCATAAGACCTTTCACTTACAACAGGTTAGAAAACAAAAGATTATATAAACAGAAATCATATTATTCAATATTTCGTAATTACTGCTATGATTTTCTAAAGTACCTAAAATCTCTATCGCATCGATAGTATGGGACAAAATTTGAGTCTGTTGTTGATTTGATCGAAACGCACCTGGGGTACCGTTCCAAAGACCTTCGCGGGACCTAGTAATGGTTCGAGTTTAAGTCTGGACATCTGGGGTATGGGCTTGGGACATTAGCTGCACCTTATCCAAACCCTCAACTCAATACAATCGCTCTGTGCCCTCAGATGAATGGGTCGTCACAGCAACATGGCAGGAAGAGAGATCGCATTAATCATAGCTCTGTTAGAGATTGACCTACCCAAATAGCATAGCGTCATAGTCTCGAGGTTCCCGCTCGATTGAAGAGACCATCCAAAGTCGCCTAAAGTTTCTATAACATTTTTAGGAACATACGATATAGTAAATATGCCAAGTTCTAGAGCGTTTTCAGTTTAAATGCCAATAGTTGGTAGATTAGAAGATATGATCTCACTAGTTTAATCTAAAGTCAATCAATGGACATAATGACAAGACCTTTTGCATAAATAAGGGCATTCTCTTCTCATTTGTTTCGATCTGAACATTTTAACTAACAAAGCATTCTCTCCTAAAGGTTTTCTCTATAACTCTATCTCCATGATCCGGGTGAGCAAGCAAGCAATCAATCCGAGCGTTTACTGATACAGGAGATGCTTTCTTGTACATAGATTACGACAAGATGAAAATCCAAATGAATCTAATCATTCAAGCATATATGCACATCCTCCTCGTTCATGTAAAACCCCAACGAAGCATTAACACTGAACACAACGGAAACTAAACAAGGCAAAAACCTGCATATAAAAGAATAGGCAAAAAAAAAATTGGAATTTCTATAGAATGCCTTCATAACATGTGCCTATCGCACTAAAGCTTTCATGACGCCAACATTCTAGTAGAATGCTAAATGAATAGCATCTTTCGCACAAAAAACCTTATCGTAACAACTAATGCCAGCAGTCTAATGGAAGTAGCCAGCTTATGTAGGTGAATCAAGGATTTCCTTGTTCTTTCTAGCAAGCAGTTGTCATACATAAACACACTCAAAACCGCGTATCTCTATCTTTAGAACCAGAGAAACATAATAACTACTTGAGCGAGCTAATTAGTTTCCGGCAAAGTAACTCAGCAATTTTGCCAATCAATGATAATCAGAAATAATCACAAGAGAAGCAAGGTTCACACTCGGAAGAGAGGGATACGACTGAAATTAACCAAGAAGTTAGCGAGAATGGTTCATGTATTTGTATCCTGTATAATTTTAAAGACCAAGTCGAGTAGTCATTGTATCAAGAGGATGATATATCTAATTATCAGGTAAAGGAACCCGGAATGAGTCCTTGGAGTCTTTTGTCAACTGCTTTTTATTCAATAATACACCCTGCACAAAAAGAAGGGAGGGGAAGGACTTCGAGTTTCCCTGTCAGTTGACCAGGAAGCTCATTCCCAAAATTGATGATAAATGCAACATGGCATGTCTAATGAGGAAGGACAGTACCAGCAATCTTCACCATTTAGTCATAAATAAACACAACCTTCAAAATTTGGTGCAGACGGTTGTATGTTTCAGACTGCAGACTCCCCTACCCATATTCAAAGCAATGAAAGAAAATTATATTGCTTGTGCTAATCCTTTGTCAATTGGCCATGCTTATTCAAAAGATAAAAGATATGGCCAACTAAAAATTGTATTAGAGTGGAGCTGACAGGAGCTGCAGCAGGATCTGAATGTTGGCACCAGAGTCTGAGAACGCGTCTCCCTTGAGTGTTTTGGCAAAAAATGTGATGTTTGGGCTTCATCAAAAATTGGGCTAACTATGTATGACGAAAAGTTTTTGTTCCAGTAATTTAGAATGAACTCCAATCTTCTGTAGTCCTGCTATTGTTGCTTGGTGAAGAGCCAGGAGTTTGACTAAGACTTTTGGGACTTAGAATGAGAAGCGTTTTCGCTCTTCGAAAGAACTGAACCAATTGATGCACTGGATGCGCTCGTTGATGAGGATGACCTTGTAGATGATGCCTCCCTGAGAGACCCTGAGATAAGGTCAGGCCGCAATTCTGAAGAAGAAGAAGATGGAGCTAGTGTGCCAATGGAAGATCCCACTGGGTAGGGTGCCACAGGCATGTCTGCCAGAGAAGATGCGGATGGGCTGTAACTCAGCATTCCCATTGGGTGATTATATTTGCATGCTCGTCCATACTTGCATACTCCATGTATGGCAAAATAAGTACAGTTTGGCACACCCTTGACAAAAAAAAGGCCAAAATAAGAAGTTATGTAGGGTTACTCAAATTAATCATGTAAAGCTGAGATCAAGCATGAATGAAAAAAAGTAGCTTCGCAAAAGCCGAAACTTTCATGTAGACAATGAGGAAAAGGTAAGTTGAGATGCACAATCACACATCATGGACTTGAAAGTTGCAATACGACCATGATAAGTCTATCAAAGTAAAAGATCCCATATTATTGTGTAAAAATGGAGGGAGAATAGAAAATTAGGAGAAAAGCTAAATGAACAATTACGACTATGGACTTTACCCAAAAAAAAAACAATTACGACTATGGGATGTAAGAGTGATGAAATTAGAGATGATGCAAATTTGAAAGACTAGTGAACCTATATGCATGCCCCACCCATGTCAAAAAATCTGCTTCTGAGTCTTAACCATCAAGTCCCTAGCGTACCATTTAGCAGCAATAGAGGCCAATTTGAGTGCTCTCTTTACGAAGACTAACTAAGTGTTGGGGCTTATCATGTGTCTGCAAGACTTCTTTTTCGAAGTATGTTAAAAAGAATTGCCTAGGATGTCATGAGGGACTGCAGAAGATGGCAAAGTCATAGAATATAGAGCAATAAATTTCACTCTAAATGAGAGAAGCTAGTGTCAATAAATTGCATATGAGCAGGCAAAAGTGCTTATTGAGCTTGCAGTTATGCCTGTCTTAATTAGGGAAGCACATACCATCTACACCCTAACCAATCAGGGAGCATCTACACATAACCAGGTTAGCAATAAGCAAGGCATATTAAAAAACTCCACTGACTCCAGGGATTGCACTTCCTATTGAAGTTTTATATTGACTCCAGAGGCAAGTCACAAGCAGTGCGCATCAGCATCACTATCATGTAGGAAGATTATCCTTTCTAAAAGAGCTTGAAATAGTAAACTTGCAATCTCATTATTTTCATACTTCAGTCTCATAAACAAATCCAAACACAAGTTGAGTGAGACAACTTAAACCTGCAGGTAAATCGCATATTTGATGTATCACAATTCAAATAAGAAAGTTGGAATAGGTATTGAACTGGAGATAGAGCTCTTATTGGATACCATAATGGAACATTTTCTTTGGGCATTTATGTGATGAATGGTCGTTTTTGGTGGATACCACTTGACAGAAAAATAACATAAATCTGCTTTTTCAGAGGAAAAGACATTAGCTCTATTCTGTTCCCTGTCATAGCAGTAGTGAGAATGAAATCCAGGATAACAATCAACAAGTCAGCAATTAGCATCAGCGTTAAATACTTTAAAAAGGGGGGGTGGGGCAAAAACATGTCTGCTGAAGAGAAGATCCAACTGAGGAAAAATTTGTCTAGATTATAGAACCTACAAGACAATGAGACACGATGCTATGCATCGATATAGGCATACTTTTATTATAGCACAAAACATGCTGGCAAGCATCACAAAAACTTTCTAATTTGCAATATATTTCCATGTTGAAGGATGCAGATCTCATGCACACTGCAATCCATCTAAGAAGAAAGAAGCAAACACCTACAACATGACTGAAATTCAGTTTAGAAAAAAAAGAGCACACTTCATTTCATGAAGTATGCACAATCTGAATCATTTTTCTCCACTAAAATCTCTTTTTCCTTTACTTTGGCCCAACAAGTTTCAGAATTTACATTAGTTTGCCTGAAGTTCTTTTCACTAGCAAATTTCTATCGAGTCACCCTTTTAAGCATGCAACATTCAAACCAATTTGATATAATTTCAAAAACAATTGCATAGAATCAATATTTGCCATTATTAAATAGTAATCTTTGATTGGGACGGCAAATACAGAAACTCCTGGCTGAAGTTTCATAATTTAATCGCCAAGATTAGATTGTACTCTGAAACTCTCTAGCTTTTATCTTAGATAAGCACCTTTGTGGTAAGACTCAATACCCAGTGGAATGCAAGATGCATACTGCATATGATAATCAAACCCTGTGGAGGTGTAGACTGAGTATTCAAACTAAATGCAGACATCACACAGAAACAGACACAAACAAACACTGATGCCAAGCAAGCAGCCAACCAAAAATTTAAGAAAAAATAAAGGGTTTTCACAATGTCAGATGTTAATATTTGTACTCCGCATACCGAATCAGATCTATCATTGCCTTCCCTAAGAATGCTAAATAGTCCATCTTCTCACTTGCCACGATAAGCTAATTCAACAGAATAAGCAATACCTTCTCAGTTCTTTATCTGCTATTTTTGTTACTCTCAGATCCCTAAATGGACATTTTCCATATAACACATTGATGATAAGTCCGGATACACTCCATTTAAGCAAAGAATGGAAATATCCAATAACAGAGGAACACATAGGACTCTCAGTTTAGCTTTCCTAGACTTCTGAATCAGTAAAAAAAAGCAGAACATAAGAATTCATATTGCTGTCAAGAGCTAAAAGTCTGAAAGGAAAGTAGAAAAGAACTATGAACAACTTATCATTTAACATTCTCTGAGCTTAACTGGAGTAATGCAACTCTTGTGAAAGATTTAACTCTTGATTTTCAATTTTGAAAGAGAGAAACTTCTCCCAAAATTCACAGTTAAGTCTAAATTGTAAACAGTAAAAGAATCTTTATCTCAGCAAACTATTCACTAGGTATTGGAGAAAAGTTTCCGCATGAATCTCATGCTGAGTTGCTAGTCAGATGATTGCTTACCAATTGCACCAGCAAAAAACTGGCATTGTTTGCCAACGCAGCCCACAATATTGATCAATTTGATAGGTCGCCATCTTTCCATTATAATCGAGTATTGGTGAAGATAAGTTATTGCATCAACTCGAAAATAATGGAAATATCACACGAAATATCAACTTGATCATTCTTGTGAGCTGCATCATCTCCCTAACATAGAAGACATTCAATGACACACTTTAGTCAGACAAAGGCGTTATGGCCCATGGAATACGTAACAACAGGATCCACTTCTGCTTACATACTTAGAAATAGCAATAGACACAACAGGCTAAGTATCTGTATTACACACATTAGTCACCCGACAATAGGGAAAACAAAATTTAGGGCAAACAAAGATACACTTCTTATGTTGAACTTTATCCACTCATTCGTCCACTATGTACATGGAGGAAGGACTTGAAAGTTGCCAGAAAATCTGAATCTCCTATACTAGTCTAGGGACAAAAGACCTCCCCTACCATCATTGGCTGCCAATAACATGCAATTTGACTTCTATTTATGGTTAGCAGTCCAAAAATAACAAGCTAACTTGTGCCATAAATTTGCTGAGTTCTTGGGAAGATGATGATTTTGTATATTCTTGCATGTTATTTGGCTGGTAGTTCTTTCTACAGCATTTATCACACAAAAGCACAATGCCTTCCCTAAAGGATATGATTAGCAGAGATGATTTCCACAAATACCTCAAGAAGTAGTTATGGTTAATGGAGCAGTATCACCCTTCATAATTGCAGAGAAAGGAAACTCTTAGACTACAGACTCTAGGACTCTTCAAGATACGACTGTCTCTTGCTAGTTTGTTGTAATTGAGAGGGAAGAGAGTGGACCAAATAAATATCTTTGTATACACTAGCACTAACATCACAAAGTTTGCAGGATAGAAAAAACAAGTTTCCATCTTCCTTCCACTTGAAAAATCATGATCCATAGCAACAAAATAGTGACGAATTGATAGTATCATCGACTGCCACTCAAACACATCTGAGAAAACCCAGAACAGGGAAGAACTATGGAAAGGATAACAGATGCTTGGAGATAGAAAATCCAAGTGGGTATTACAAGTTAAATTATGGACATTGGTAGGGAAGACTCCAGGGAGATCACATCATGGGCTGAACTTTAAAGCCGTTAAATCCTGAAGATTGCAGTTTGGAGCTTGTTGTCCATGAATATATCATGTCCTGTAACCAACAGAGCATTGCTCAAAGACATCTTTTCATTGGTCATGAAAATAAGCCTCTCAAGTAGTATGCCAGAAAGATTATGGTCTCTAAAATCTCTAAGTTGTGAGATAAATGCATCCCCCCAGGATGGGAAGCTCAACTGAGTCCATAAATTCCTCCTCACAACCATATAAGTTGAAGTTGGATCACAAATCATCAAAGGCACCATCGTGGAGAATTATTGTCAACCACTAGTCACGCATTGTGAAAATTCTCCAAGGAACATGCGGAGAAGATAGAAAGAAAGTAACACACATTAAACCCCACATCAAACGCCAGCTTAATCCCATTCTTAAAAGTGTGCTAATTAAGTAGACAAGCAAGATTGCCCAAGAACTTAGTACCAGCATAGAGTTTCTATAGAACCAGTATTCAAGTAAAATAAAGGGCAAGGGAAAGATGCTTACTGAACGCAATGGTAAGCCAATGGGGCTAAGCCAAACACTTGCTTCTTGAGGAACCAGATCTGTCGGATGATGGTATCTACACGAAGATCCATATTTACAATATCCTGTTCTCATGTAATATTGACACTCAGGTTGGTCAGGCCTATGTGGAAGTGACTGTTCTTTTTGGTCACCACTTGAAGCACCAAAAGAGGGAAGTAAAGGTTGATATTGTCCTGGGAAACCTGACACTGGTGGAGATAGTTGAGTTACCCCATACACTGAAGTCGACCCTGTAGAGGGTTGAGTACTTGAAGAGGCCACCTGACCAAGCGTTGCCTGAGGAAGACATCATACAATTGAAGAGTGCATGCACTTATAGGGCATGAAGCTGGAAATAGTGAATTTTGATTCACCTACCGGATAAGGACTCCAACTATGATAAGGAACCATGCTGGGGGGAAGCAGAACAGAACCATAGGGGCCATATGATGACAATACAGGAGACCTCGCAACTACAACACCATACTGTTGAGATGAATGAACAGCAGGGGATTGTGCAGTAGGGTACACAGCAGATGCCACCATCGGAGCAGCCACCGGAGCAACCTGTGGTGCTGCTCCTGGTGTTGGAAACTGGATTCCAGCTGGCTGAGGATGGTGAAATTTACACGTGGCACCATACTTACATTGCCCTGTCTTTATATAATAGGAACACTCTCTCTCGCCCTGACATCATTAAAAGTTCATTTTTCATAAAATTAGACATGGAACGAATCTGATAACGATACTTAACAAGGCATGTATTTAATAAACTCTGGAAGTAAATGCTATACGAACCGGGCGTAATGGGAAACCATAATAATTGAGCGTGACAGGGATAGCAGAACCAACTCCCTGCTTAGGATGGTGAAATTTACAGGACACGCCAAATTTACACATGCCCGTCCTCATGTAGTACTGCAGTTTAGAGAATGCATTACACATCCAAACCAGGACCCGTTAGAAAGGAACAGAAAACCTCCGTCGTACAATACCTATGAAAAACAGAGAGCACACCCCAGCACATCCAGCATCGAGCATACTTACACAGGCTTAAAAAAAAGAAGACCAAATGTATTTACCTGGCATACTGGCTGGCCCAAGCGTTCAGGATACTCAACTGCACCAGCTCGTGCAGCCCCAAGCACCTGAGAAGCGTACAAAATCTTACATTGTCTGTTGAATGACATCTGAGTTGACACCCAGAAATGGCAACTAGAAAGATCGCCGTCGGTCTATTCGGAACATAGTTACTCTAAGCCAAACAATTTGAGATCCTTAATCAACAAGATTGTCATAGCGGCATCATCACTCGCTGTCCAAATAATATTTACCAAATCAAGCCCCGACACCTAATTAACTAATCTAAAACGACAAGATCACGCCCGTCCAAAACGAGATCAAACGATCAAACAAGCATCCGACCAACAAACCGATTAAATGACGATCGGATTGCGAAACCGGAGGAGGCCAGAAACTTTACCGCGCTGCTGCGGTCGGGCGGATGATTGAAACGACACCGCGAGCCGTACCCGCAAAACCCTGTCCGCAAATAGTAGATGCAATCGGCCTCGCCGGGCCTCAACGGGTACGATTTCGCGCCTCCCAAATCCAACCGCCACACGTGCTCTGCAAAAACACCGCGAAAGCAAAAAAACCGAACGAGCTCACGATTCGCATTCCCGGCGCGCCCCCACCCCCCGTCGCCGCCGCCGCAAATCCGTCGCGCGCGGCCGCGACGGGACAGGGGGAAAGGAAAGGACAAAAAGGCGCGACTCCCGAAACCGGGGAGAGAAAAAGGAGGCCGGAAATGCAGAGCCGAGCGAGGCGCGTGACTCACCTTCGAGGCCGGTCTCGGCGCCGGGATCGGGCCGCGGCTCCTCGCCGGGCGCACCGTACGGCTCCATCGTACGGGCAGGAGGGGGAGGGGTGGGGTGGGGTGGGGCTGCGGGGGACGGGAACCCCGGGGGTGGTGGCCGGGAACGGCGGCGGAATGGCGATCGGGCGATCGCGTCGCGGCGGAGCGGGGAGGGCGGCGGCGGCGGCGGCGGCAATGAGGTCCGATCGGGCGACGGTTGCGCCGAGCTGCGGAGGTACGGAGCTCGAGCTGGTCGGGCGCGATTGAGCGAGAGAGAGAGAGAGAGAGAAAGAGGAGGAGATGTTTCCTCTTCACTCTTTGTGCTTGCTGTGCTCTTTCTTTTTTTCCTTTTTTTATTTTTTTATTTTTGTTATTTATTTTCCTTTTTTGCTCTATTTGGGGGAATGTATGTGGGGATTTTGCTTCTTCTTCTTCTTTTTTTCTTTTTACATTTTTTGGAGTTTCATTTTTTTTTTTAATTTGTTTTGACCCTCTTTTTCTTTTCTTTTTATGAGGTGAAGGTGGGGTTTCCGTACGCGCCAAATATCGAAGTTAGCAGTAGGAGTTCAGCGAACACCGGGGACTCGATCTAATGCGGCCGCGCCCACGTGAGCGCGCGTGGGCTATTCGGCTTGTCGGAAACGGGCCACCAGCAGGAGCTTTTAATTAGGAAGTTTGACTTTTGTCTGAGTTCTCGACCAACTGTTATCCCCCTCTTTTATATTACTAATTAATTAAATAAATAAATGAAGAAAACGAATATATGACTAAGAAAATAAGTATTCTAGAATGCATTTGAGTATTTGTGGGGAATCCGATGAAAATGCTCGTGGTTTTCGACACGCTAATTTCAAAGAGTTTAATAATTTTTAATTCATTTGATTTTGTATAAAATTATTTATTTCATTGATTGATAGTTACGAGAAAAGCTAATAATTACTTCGATTAAAAAATTAGAAAACTGGGATTTTTTTGTAATATCTCGATTAAAAATTAATTTTGAAAACCGGTTTGGTGTAATAGGGTATTCTAATTGAATACATATTTGTCAGGAGTTGGCATTTTGGAAAATATGCAAAAGAACTCCATACTTTGAAAGAATTGTATCTAGTTGCCGGTTCTTATTTATTTTCAGAGAGTTCAATTTGACCATATCGAATGTGAATTGCAAGAAATTAATAAAATCTGAAAAATACAAATTAAAAAATGTAGAATAAAATATCTCCCATTATATCCACAATTTGACGCTATTCCAAGATGAACTTTATGGGTTCATGTTTTGAAAATGCAACAATCAGCATCACTGTTGGTATTTTCAGAAAACATTAAATTGCTATTGTACTATTAAATTTATGAATGTTGAGATCTAGCAAATCTTCAAGTCAAACATTGACTTCTTCATTTTGAAATTTGCTTGCAAATCGCACAATATTAGCAAAAAAAAAAATTAATTAAGCTGGCAATACGAGAAATATTCTGACTTGACATTGACAAAAATTATACTGAGTTCATTTTATATGAAACACTACTCTACACTAAATTAAATTAACTAGATAAAAACTTTAATATCGATAATTTATCGATAATGTTGCGCGATTTGCCAATCTTGAGAATAGATTGTGCTTGTAATTCATAGTTACATTACCCTCCAAGTTCAAATTTAAAATAATTGATGACTATTTTCACAGTCCATCATTCATGATTGTACAATAACTAAAATTTATTCTCTGAAAATGGACACCGCCAAAGTCAGCTATAATTTTTTCCTCCTCTTTTTTTTTTTTTTTGTCCATTTCCTTGGCACCTCTTGACTCCTCTGGTTCAACGGTGCTTATATGTCTTTAAATAAACTTGTACTTGGACAAATGTTCGTACGGAAGAAATAAAAAATAAATAAACTGCCCCCATTGTTTAATGGATTGTAGTGGTCCAACGCGATTTGATTAGACTAATTAAGTACTTTTTTGTTTAATTAATGAGAACATATAAAAAAAATTAATTCATTTATAGTAATTATAAGGATTACATAACGATGACGAAGACCGCATCCGGAGAATTTTCTTTTTACCGTTTGCGGTAAATTTATAATACGATATAATTTTGTGATTTTTTCCAGGGGAAATAGACCTAATATATTAATACAGAAAGATACCATAACGTGACAAGAAAGATCTCCCTGCGAAAATGGAAAGGGATAGCTTCGAATTGGAGATAGTGCCATGCTTTTGTACGCATGTGCTCAGATTTTATTCTTATTCCATAAAGGAGATCCAATAAATTAAACTTTTTTTCAGTATTTTATCAAGTGTTGAAAAAGGAGCCACCTTTTGAAGTATCTAGGCTTTTCAGAATAAAATATATATGGGGAAGATCTAAGGAAGAAAGACTGATCCTGCAGTCTTCCAATTTTTTGACTTTTTGGGGTGGAAATTATAAAATTGTAATGGGAAAAAAATTCCTGTGGCTTCATCTTTGGTTAAAAGTTGGGGAATTTTCATGGGTTTTGGTCATAATAATTAAATAATGCAAGTTGGAGCTTACTATATTATATTTCTTGCGTTATATCCTCGGATGGGCATGAAATGTATGTGGCTCTTCCTTTTTTTTATTAAGAAGGAAGTGGGTTTTAAATGTTAAATAATCCGTCGGTGCCGCCCTTAATGGCATGAGGTAAGTGCACTGATGTATGTCTTAATCATGTTCAACGTGGAAAACCGTTCGAGGGTCATTCATCATGCACAACGATAGACCTAGGGTATGTTTTCAGAGACAGCTCATTTATTATGAAAAAGATGGAGGGTGACATTTATTTTTGGAGTTTCCATAAAGAAAAGTAGGGGAAAAAAGGGATAATTGCATTACAAGTCTGAAAACTAGTTTCAAAAGTGCAATTGAATTTTAAAATGTTCAAAAAGTATAATCAATTATAAAACTCATCACCAAATATAATGAAGTCCTAAAATTTTCCAAAAGTATAATCGATTTCTAAAATTTGTCAAAAAAATACAATTGAATCTTAAAATTTTAAAAAAGTACAATCAGCCGAATGATTTGATTTGACTAATTTAATAAATTTTAAGACTTGATTATACATTTTTAAAAAATTAGAGAGGGAGGAGGAGGAGGAGGAGGAGGAGGAGGAGAGGATTGGAAAATGATAAGAAAAATGAATAAGGTACTATAGCTCATGATATGAGAATTGAATTAGATTGACGCACCATGATTTCATAGATAGTGGGTGAAGGGGATATGTGATAGAGTGCTAAGAAAGTTTAGAGACTCGGGAAAACCATGGTCCAAAAATTAGCTATCAAGGTGAAAGAATCCAACGCCATAAAAGTTCTACAGCAAGATCCTATGCCCTGTAAGGAAAATGAATAAGGTCCTGCAATTCATGATATGAGAATTGACTTAGAATGACACACCATGATCTCATACAATGGGTGAAATGAAAATACATCAGACGCACTAAGAAACTTCATAGATTCGGGAAAACCATGGTCCAAAAATTAGCTATCAAGGTGAAAGAGCCCAACACCATATAATTTCTATGGCAAGATCCTATCCCTATGTTTTGTGATTCGAGTCGCGACAAAGTTCCACCATGTTTTCACATCTGTATGTCTCTATGGGGCCAATTGTGCACTAGCCACTAGGCTGGATCTAGGGCCGCAGCATGAATGTCACCATCCTTGCCACTCGATTGCAACTAGGAGACGTGTTGAGTTGCTCCGCTATCAACTTATATGAACCTAGAGGAACTACATCCCAAAAATAGCTATATTGAAGTTGGAGAGCAAAGGCTATGTAAATCCTACGTCAATGTCCCGTACCATCGATGCGAGGTCCAATGCCAAATGCCACGACTTGCATTTAAGATCTAAATAAACGTTAGGCTAGCCATGCAATATCCTTTCATCCATGTAGGCAAACCCTGCAATGCCAATGGTTGATATGCCTTGAAGTTTATCCCTTGGACACAAGTTTGAAGGGTTTTGAGGACGCCCGAAGCATTGGCATTAGCATGAAGATCGAAGGTCACAAACAGCAGCCTAAGCAATCCCTCGATGAACCAAGCACCTAACCTGATGTCTAGGCTACTGCCAAGGCTAGTGGCTAAGACTAGTAGGAAAAGTACTAAAAAAAATTTAAATTTATTGTATTAGTACAAATTCAATCATAAACATTTTACTTAAACCAATTTAATCATTAACTTTTGTATATTGGTGTCAATTAAGTCCATTTGGATAATTTATGTTGGAAATTGCCGACATGGATGTCAGTTATCCTAAGAAGATATCTGGCGTGCGGCATTGACATTTTTATTTAGTATTTAATTAATTTTTGAATTTTTTTATTAATTTTTTCCTCCTTTCTTTTATTTTTTCGTTCTTTTCTTATTCCCTTTTCCCCCTTTGTTCCTTATTTTCCTCCACCAGCCTCCATTATGGCCTACGGAGGTCGCCGGTCGCCAACAATGGGGAGGACTAGGATGCCCTCGTTGGCCTTTGGCAAAGGTCACCCTCAAGTTGGTCTTGCCTGTTGGGCAAGTCATCCCAGCCCTCACCCTTGTCGACAGCTAGTGGAGGAAAATAAAGGAAAAAGACAAAACAAGAAAGGAAAAAATATAAAAAAGAAGTAAAATAGAAGGAAAAAGGCAAAGGAAAAAAATTAATCATAGGAAAATGTCAACGTAAGTGTTGATCGTACCATGTAGGATGATCGACTTCCATGTCAGCGATTTCGATATAATTTGGTTGGATTGATTCAATTGACATTAATATAAAAAATATTTAGGATTAAATTGGTCTAATTGAAATATTTAAGACTAAATTAGTATTAATATAATAGATTTATGACTTTTTTTTTTATGCTTTTCCTTAAGCTAGTTGCGAAGTGTTTAGGTCATTGGTAGGAGAATATATTTGATGGTCTCATAGAGCCACAGCGAGCATTTTGTGGTTCATGTCCACTTAATAATTGACACGTGTCTTGAATTAAATAATAAAAAATAGATAAGGAATTTCTTTGTTTCCAGAAGCTGCGACCAGGCCATGGATGGCTTCTGTCTTCTTCTGTTCAACCATGGCGGGTGCCTCTGAATCTGGTTTGGGAACGGTCTTCACTCGAGGCATACACAGCCAGCCATTGTTCTACATCCATGATAAGGCCTCGCAGCCAAGGCTCCAGATCTAGAAGTTTGTCCACGACACGACCCGACCCGACCCTTGCTAGTCCATGGGTGGTGATGCCATTGTTCCCATGATAGGTGCCTCCAAATCTGGCTTGACCATTCATCGTCCATGGCCGATGCTTTGCCCGTCCATGGCCAGTTGAAAAGGAAGGAGCCTGCAGCTGGAGAAGGAAGAAGAACAAATTTTTAGTTCTGTTATTATATTCCTCGTCAATTAACATGTATCAATTTATGAATTAATGTAAGTAAAAAATGCTCATCACGTTAGCTATTGATGTGACATTATGAAACGACCTAATATTTTCTCATTTGGCAAAGTGCCTAGGTATCACAGCCTAACCCATGGACACAGTTCAAAGGATTGTTTTGAGTTTACTATCCTCAGTCATGATTGTACATCAGTCGATTCAAGCTCAATGCCTTGATACCGAGGTGCATGCATGATTTGTGGTTTATTTGTGAAATAGCAAGAATGAAACGGTTAGTGAGAAAAATATTATACTCAATTGTATTAATCAACAACAATGCAAGGTACATCAAGGGACTGTCATGATATGATAGTTTGAGTAGTCAAACCTCCCTAAAGAGATTTACAGTCATTATTTATTCTAATACGAGTAGATATTATGGCTATGTTTGTTCTACAAAAAATAAAATATTTGATTTTTTTTTTTAAATTGAGTGCTTGCAACGCTTAAAAACAATGAACAGAAGTGTTGAGATATAAATTATTGTTAATAATGAGATATTTTTCGTTGACTAATTATTTTTAAAAAGCAATACAATTACCATTTTTAGAAAAAAAAATTCCCAATTATTTATTTTCTCAAAATAAATAGAGCCTATGCATACTTTAAAATATTTTCATCATAGATAAAAAAATTATGTCCAACTATTTTGAATGATTAAAATATTTGTCATTTTTCATTCATTTTTTAAAGTAATATAAGTGATTATTATTAGGTAAGTATTTTTCTAATAATTCATTTTTCATAAAATATACAGAGCCATAGAGAGAAGCTTATCTATCTCCGTGATCCATCACCCACTAATAAGAAAAACCTAATTTGAGGAGTTATTCTCCAACAAGCGATGTAGGAAATACAACCTATTTTTTTGAAAAATCCCATACTCTACGTGTGTTAATCTTCGTAGTTTATGTGCGGGACCAATTTTCAAATATAGTGCATCCTATCTATTTTTTTTTTTTTTATTGTTGTTATCGCTGCCACCCTCATCGTGCTATTATATTCTCATAGAACATGACATACCACACAAATTCTTAGAAAGTGTCAATGAATAGGTATTAGTGTGATACCACACTTTATAAAAATTATATAACATCTTTAAAATATCATGTGTTAGTAGTGTTTCTTAGGATTGGGTTTCACTATGACAGCCTAGTATTCCCCGCAGACATGCCAAGATTAATCGAAAACCGAAAATTGGGAAAAAAAAAAAAACATATAACTATCCGACAAACAAAACAATTGGATTCTTCTCTTCTTTGCTTTCTTGTTTTTTTTCCCAGATTCTCGCCTCTTCTTTTCGGTCGGTGGAATACAAACGAAACAATTGGATGCTGACTGCCGGCGAAACCCTGGTCTGGTTCTTGACCAATAACCATCCGACATGTAAGCTCTTCCATTATTTTTGCTTTTTATTTTTGTTTTTAAATAGGGAAAAGTCTCTTGTCATGGGCCAGTCTGCGGTAAGACAGATTGCACTTCCCCAAGTCCTTGACTTTTTTTGACCATTGTGGCCAAAAGTAGAAATCATTGACCAATAATTTCTTTGAGAGATCTAGGCCAAAATTTATAAGGAAAAAGCCACATATATCAATGATTTTTTTTTTTGACATCATAGATCCCAAACTGTACTTACTTTAACATATTCTTTTTCTTGTAACGTAAAATTTTCAAAACTCGTATTTATGTGACATATTTACTCTTTGTAAAGATTCCATCAAAAGATTTATTAGCTAAAATAACGTCATTTTTATAACACTTTAACATTGTTTGCTTTCCTAAGTTCAAGTAAGCAGATATTTAATAATACTCATTGATGGAAGGGTAATATGATAAAAATTACAAGTTTGAGATGGTTTGTCTCATAAAAAGAAAACTTTTGGATAAATGTGTCACGATGAGTATAATTTTAGATTTTTGATAACTTTTGCTCAAATTTATCTTTATTATTTCTTTCATAAGACTCTCGAAGTGGTTGTCATGTCAGTAGTTGGAGTATGTTGACCACGTGGTTATACTTTTATATGCAATATTACATTATTAACGAGATTCATTACTTCTATTATTTATAATCATATTTGCTCTCCTGTTAGTTTCGCAAAAAATTAATATTTTAAAAAGTATTTTTTTTAAGATAGTATCTTGCATAGCTTGAGTAATTAGTTGATGGAAAAAGTTTTTATTATCAACAATAATTTAGGTCTAAGTATTTTCGTATATGATAAAAAAAATTAATATATTTTTCATTCCTTCATTTTTGTAAGTAATACGAGACATTGTCTTTAAAAAAGTATTTTCCAAATTGTTTATATTTTGCGAAATAAATGTAGCCTTCGTATTCAGTAACTTCTGTTATAAAAGATCGAGTTTAAGTAAAGGATAAATTGGTTCAATGGGTAGCAATTCTACAATGTGTGTGGGTGTACATGTTCAATTGGCAACTTTTATTAGAAAAATTAGTATCCGTATAGGAGAAAAATGTAACTTTGCAATTATGTAATACCTTTCTTATTTTATTTTATCATGAGCATTTGGACTTGAGTTGCATGTCACACCCGATATAACGTCTAATTTTATTATTTACCTGGATCAGCGAGAAGTGTGAATTATATAAATTATTCGAAATGGAGGCACTTCGATTTATCCGATATAGTTTTTACTATAGCTTCCTAAAAGTATTTGCATTAAAATAATGATGGTTCAATGAGCACAGAAAAATTACAATTTAAAAGAAGCCGTTTAGGTCAATTATTAGGTTCATCAGCTAAAATTCTAGTTTGACCGGTCTAACTTGTCAAAAGGACTAGAAGTGGTCCTCTGATTTTTTTCGAGGAGAATGAGAAGACTTTGAATTCCAATTAGAAACGTTCAGCAGTCAAAAATGTCGATCCGACCTCCGACATCACATTAACATATTCAACACGACAATTACTTTGGAGAAAACTTACAACGGGAGAAAACTTACAAGGGGAAATACTAAAATTATATCTCATTTTTCATTTTATAATTATTCTCACGACTTTATTTTTACAAATACTAATTTGCACCTGACACCATATCCTATCGTGTCTATTTAAAAATTGTAATTTTTGTTTCTAAAATACTTTTGTTCATATTCCATATCCATATAATCTTGACTCAGCTACCATAATAACTACCATCGTCAATTATCGTCATGTTAATCTCAATCTTGTTATCCGTTACAACTCCCCTCACTGTGCATATTCCATCTCTCTCTCTCTCTCTCTCTCTCTCTCTCTCTCATAATGCTGTCGGGATGAGGACGGCCATAACAACTTCAAACATGAGATTGTCACGGCATCTAAGATATCAGATTGAGTCCATAGAAGGCAAGGATGGCCTTAACCAAGGTCGTTCACATTGATTGGACCTCGGAATAAGGTTGATGTTGAGTGGCGACCTAATGGCTTTGATCAAAGGTCAATCACGACCACTCATTTTTTTAAACGATATAATTAATACTTTTTTTAAAAAAAAGAAAAATCTCTTATTTGATAAATCGTTCATATTTTTCGAGAAAACAAATGCATTTTAAATGTTATATTTTTATGCTTTTAAATAATTTTTTTTGCGTGTTTCGTGGACAACATATTGTATTTTTAACGATAAAACTAAAAGTAAAACGAAAAACAGAAAAGCGAAAAGATCTCAATGCCTTCCTAGGAACTTTTGTTTGAGTGCTTCGGGCGAAAGAAGTGCGTATGCATTGCCCACGCGCGCACGCGCGAAGAGGTGAGCGTGGCATCTCTCCTTGAAAGAGGCGCGTGTGAGTGGACTGGGCGGCCAGCAAACCACGATGAGCATGACATAAAATCCAGAAATGTCATTGCCCATGAATCTAAATTCGGGGTTCGCACTTCCTATTGTTCGATGCTAAATTCATTTTGAGGCAGTGAATTCGATTTTAAGAATTAATTTAATTTCAAATGTTTTGACAATTTACCAATTAAGTTATTCTAAATAATTTATGCATTAAATCGTTGACGTGATCGTTCGTCGGTCGCAACCACCAAGTGGGACGGGTGTGCTGACATATATGATTTTCATGATTTTTTATATTAAAATTTTTGATTTTTTTAATTTTTCCTAAATAATGAGGAAATATACATTTTGACGGATGATTGATTGCCAATCACAAGTAAGGGCATCGTGTTCCCTACCTAATGTTGGCAATGGCTTCGTGGCCTTCGCTTGCCTTTTATTGGGAAGATGAATAGTGAAAAAATTATAGAAAATTCATAAATTTCTAAAAAAAAATTGCGAAATTATCTACATTGCCACTAATCAAATGAAGACTAACATTTACATTAGTGACTTTGGACAAAATTAGTGGGATTGGAGTAACTACGTTAAGAAATCATCGGAATATTTATGATAAAGTTTAAAATTAAATTGATTGTACAATACACTTAGGACTTTTTCAATAATTAACCCTACTTGATCCTAAAATACAATGACTCTTGGATCAACGATCTTATGCATAGTATATAGCACTTATAACAAAATCACCATAGCAAGCATGTTAACATTTTCCTAAACACATGTTAATCTCATCTATAATAATGCAATTACCAGTTAAACAAAATTAAACTTCTGCTTTATATATAATCGATCAAACTTATCCAATTACACTTGATGCAATTTCTTCGACTATTTTAATTATCTAATATCAAAGTAGATGAGCTACCCTTATATAGCTAGATTAGAAAAGGTTCTGAGATGTTTGTGTGGTGAAATGCAACATATTATTTTTTGCAAGTTCATAATTAAAACATTACAAACATATTTCACGGGCGAAAAATATTTTATACAGATTTTAGGGATATAAAATTATATCGGTCCCCCCCTGCATGGGCGTGAGCTCTTTTTTTAAGCTCAGTTAATCGACGGCGACGATGCCCTCTATTGACAAGGTACGGGACGGCCGAGATCTCCCGAGCGTCGGCGTCGGTCCTCCGCTGAAGTGGGAATGACGTTGACCTCTCCGCAGTCGGTGAAAAGTTCGGGAATGCATTTTGAAATTCGGGCACAAGAGCACATCGCAGCCGATCGTGGGGATCAAAACTGACCGGTCGAGCCGGTAACCGGTGGGCGAGCCGGTGTCTCCCTGGATCGAGAGAAGCGTGTTGACAGGAGTCGGTTTTGGGGCCCACCAAAGGGAATGATAATTCGAGTCGTAAAAATTATTATTATAATGGTCACGCTCGAGACATGAAAGAGACATTTTTAATTTAATTATTTTTTAAAATCATTCGTTATTATTCCTTTCCTTTTTTTTTTCGTGTTCATAGGCAATGATTCGGAGAAATACGACAAGGAAATAAGATGCAACTAGTGATTTTACTCATGCGGTGCTCCTCGATGGTAAGAATTAGATCGGTTATTTTTTCTATTAAAGAATTTACTATTTTTTAAACTTAATCAACTCCTGTGGTAATGTAAAGTAAATATGATGAAAATTTAAAGGTTTCCGGAATTTTATGGAGCTAAAGGATGTATGGAATAATTGGCGTATATATTGCTCACGCTTAAGACATGAAAGAGAAATGTACTTTAATCAGGGTTTTATTTAGAACACTCGTTATTTTTTCTTTTTTCCGTGTTCGTAGGCAATGATTCGGAGAAATATGTTGAGGAAATAGTATGCAACTAGTGATTTTACTCTCACGGTGCCGTTTGGTGAGAAAAAATTAATTTGGGTTTATTTTTCTTATAAAAAAATTTATTACTTTCTTCAGAACTTAAATCAATCACCCCCATCATAATGTAAAGCAAATATGGCAAAAAAATGAAGGTTTCTTGAACTTGTACGGAGCACAAATAAGCGTGAAATAATTGGTGGGGAGGCACAAAATTCACCTTGTAAACAACTAATTACATAAAATACCCAATATATGTATATATTTTCAGAAAGCTGAATTTTTAAAATGTCAAGAAGATCCCTATTTAAATGTGTAGACACGTGTGAGCAGAAGAGGCAAAGGGCAATTAATATCATGGTGGGGTAACGTGGAGAGAAGGGCAGCAAGCAGGAGCAGCCGGTCATCAGGTGGGAAAGTGAAATGTGGGTTGCTTTGACTTTGGGGACGGATGTTGGCCACAAGTGGCCGCTTTTTCAAGATTTTTTCTGCCCTTCGGATCGAAGGTTGAATTGCTCTTTATTTGGTTTACCATTATTATTATTATTATTATTATTATTATTATTATTATTATTATGAGGGTTAATATTATAAAAAAATTTAAACTATGTCCACTATGATGCAAGTATCCCAAACTTTTTTTTGTACATTACAAAAAGCGATGAACTTGTCAATTGTGATAAGATTACTTACCAAATTTTTTTCTGTTGTCAAAACATTTCAAATTTATAACAGTGTAACAAATATATTATGAATGGAACTAAAATAGAGGATATATTGACACAAAAAAAAAGGTTAGAGATATTTGTGTTACCATGGACAAGTTTAGGATAGTATTTGTGTTATAGTATACATAATTTAGAGTTTATTTATTTATTTATGGTGTTTGCCATTTTCTTTCCCTTCAGTACATTGATGAGTTTTTTGCTCTTTATTTGGTTTGGCATTATGTATTTATTTATTCAATTGTTATTAGTATTATTATTGTGTCCCCATATTTTCTATTGTCGGGAGTCAATTTTTGTCTGGAGGCGATCGGAGTCACTTTCTCACCGTCTCGTCCATCTGGGCCCTTTGGACGATGCGGACTGCATTCGGCCCAACGCCGATGGCTTGACTTTTTAAGTTTTCTATGGACCCCCTTTTCTCTGTCTTCTTTGCACTTCAAAAATAGACAAATAGTGTTTTCTATCCCTCAAATTACGATATTATCCGAATTTCAGAAAATTACGAGAAAAAAAAATCATAAGTGAACTGCATATTTAATATCCAAGTATTGCGAAAATTTCAAAAAAGTTCTGGATTCGAAAAAAGTTGAAGCCCATGAGCCGCATGATATAAAGAAAAGCTGGTGCAGGATTTGCTTCGGGATCAGCTACTTGCCAAGTGGTTTGACCTGAATGCGAGATTGATTTGCTTCCGGGTGTTGATTATGTGCATATCTCTTGACCATGGATCGAGTCGTTTTTTTTTTTTTTTTTTTTGGTGAAGATAAGAGATGTATAGATTTTGCATATAAAGAATACAAGATGGAGGCCTGGTATCAACAAAAGATAGACACTCAAGAAGACAAAAGTCTATAAAGAATACAACATGGATCGAGTGGTTTGAGTACTCTTTTGGTGACATTAACACATAATTGTGCTCGAATTGCGAGGTTTCTCACTTAAACTAATCTCAGAAGCATATCCACTATCTTACTTGTGAAGCCTTATTGAAGAATATAGGTGTGACGATTTGCATGTGCCAATAAAATTACGTATTTTGTGCCCAAATTACAAGTTTTCCCACTTCTACTCCTGATACGCGGAGGTCACTTTAACAAGCAATAAAAAGATGCCTCTATTTTTAAGTTGTCCTTTTTTCTTTTATAAGATATTTATTTATTATTAAGTGCCTTTCTATAATAAGTGGCAACAATTTTGTGTTCGCATATCCAGATGAAATATTTGTGAATCTAACGTATGTAGAAAATTTTAGTAACATATTGCACAAATAACCTTAGCAGATCGTTTTGTTTTCCATGTGCTGACATAAAAAATTGAAGAAAATATTAAAACTGAAAAAAATATTTTGCACTGCATTAGGAGCTATCGTTGTAACTTGCATATAAAACGTCATGAAGTAGTAAGTACATCTGTTTTGTGAAATTGAATGATTGAAAAGACTTTCTTTATAAAGATGATCGCTAATATCACTTATGAAAATGAACGAAAAAAAAATATTTTCATTATCTACGAAAATGTTTGTACATAAATTGTTATTGATAGTAAAAATAGTTTTCATTAATTAATTCTTTCGAGTGATATAACCGATCACTTTTAGAAAAATATTTTTTAATTTATTTATTTTATGTGAAATAAATGGAGCCTAATAGTTATTGAATATATATTATTCTTAGGTATGGAAAACAATTTATTGATCTTTATAAGACTTTGTAAATTTTTAGAAACTAGAACCTACAAATATTTACAACATGTTAAAACTAAGGCAATCACAAGAAGTCATAAGCCTTCATAAGACATCCTAAAATTTAAATTAGTGTTTATTTTGCTTATTGTCACGGTTTCAAGGTTTCACGTGACCAAAAGGCCATGCTTGATGGAAGAAATTGTCCAAAGTTGAATAGGGTTTTTGGAATATTCTCAGAGATGGGCGAGATGGTAACTATGCTGAGTTCTAGAGCATTCTTGACTTAGATGCCAACATTTGTTAAATGGGAAGATGCAATCTCATCCATTAGATCTAACATCGATCAACGAATGTAATGAGAGGACCTCTTGTATAAATAAGGGTGCTCTCCCCTCTTTTGTATCCATCCAAGGAATTCAACGATAAAAAGCATTCTCTCTAAGCTTCTTTTTCTACGATCTAGCCAAAAGAACTCAACAAGTTAGCTTTCATTTTAGGATTCATTTGTAGTTAATTCATTTGTAGCCCAGTAAACTTAACTTTCATTTTAGGATTCATTTGTAGCCCAGTAAACTTAAAGAATTTCTATTAGGTATTTACATTTTAGGAAAGCTTCACTTTTCCTTCTTCAAATTCAAAAGAAAGAGTACATCTTCGCCAAGCCAATCCTAGGCTTTTTTTTTCCCAATTTCAAATGCTTTCTACTACCTAACTACCATATACTGGCTTCCTTTATTTCCAATTCCCTCTTGTACTAGCTTGTACAAGTCTTGTTGACACTTCAATCTTTCCTTCCATTTTTGCAAAAAAAAGAAAGAAAGAAGGTAAAATTGGCAAAAAATATATATAAAAAAAAGAGAAAATAAAAGCCCAATCGTTCATATATACAACCCATTTCACAAGTTCAGCCCATATTTTAATTCCCTTGGCCCATCTTTTTTATTTCCTTTTTTTCTGTTACAATTAAACCTTAAATAAACATGCAAAATTTAGGTATGAACATTGCAATCTTTATAATGGAGCTTAAACTTTCTTATTTTTCTTTTTTTGACCTAACATCCAAAAAAAAAAAAACCAACTTTTAACACCATTCTGGTATCTTGGGGTCTGTGCTCTTTCTAAAGCAGATAAAAGAACGGCCTTTTTTTTTTTCAATCCACCATCGCACCGTCTTTCCCTCTTCACCTAAATGACTGCTCCCTCCTTCACTTCACTGTTCCATTGCAGAAATGGGTGGTCTTCTTTCTCGCATCCGCTTTGGTAAGCTTACACTTTATGTTTAATTGATTGATCATAGATAAAATAGGGTTTATATGAAATTTCTAATATGCACTTGTCTCCAATGAAGCCCCGCTTCCCGCGCTCAATCAGCCAGTGGACGTCACTCTCGAGATGGGAGGAATCAAGCATACTCTCCACTTCCCCGCGATTGATAGTGCCGGTGTTGAGATTGGGGTGGGCCGCCATCAGAACAGGAGGAAGCAGAGGACGGCTTTTTCGCTAGTATCAAAAGTCAACCCGGGTCAAAAATTGACTTTTTGTACAAAAAAATTATCAAATGATTTGCTTACTTTTACCAAATTTTTTTTTTTTTATCAAATGATCTTAATTTCACTTTAGCCAAGTTAATTTTCAATTTTTTTTTAAAGATTTGACACGAAAATCAACTAAATAGTTGATTTTTGGTCAAATTTTTAACCAAAAAAATAAAAAAATAAAAAAAAATCCTCAAAACACCTCATTTTAGTGTTAGTTTTATTTTAGTGTTGAAAAATTCGCAAAAATCGATAGAACCTTATTTTCTAAATATTTTAGTTTTAGGTTCAAAATCAACAAAAAATAAATTTAATTTTGTTTTTGTTATAATTAGGTCTAGTTCTTTTCATGAAATTTTGTCTAATTACTATTTCTCATCTGCTCGTTCACTCAATTTCGAGAACAATCATGTTGAAAGGCAAATTACCATTTTAAGCTCTAATTAAGGGTTCCGAATCGATCATTCGTGAATGGATGCATTTGTTTCACTTATTTTCTTGAGATAAGCCAAATTCGAGGTTCGTTTTGAAAAATTCACTCGAGAACCTCCCAATTTGAGGAATTTTACTCTATTGAATATAGGAAAACCAAGTTAATGAGCTTCAAGTGAAGAAATTCAAGTTGACCCATTCGAGACTAAGGTCTAATTTCATAAATCAAGTTCCAATTTCGATAGGAGACCTTGATTCATTTTTGGTCTAAAAGTCGTGATGCCAATTCAAGGTTAATTTAGATGCAATAGGTTGTCCTAAGTCTGAGTAATTAGTCTATTAGGTGTATTGCATTATTAATTGAATTCAATTTCAATTAATTTGCAATTTCGAGCAAGGAATTGCAAAATTATCTATTTTGACTTATAATGTCCAATTATATGTACCCATGGTCTAGGTCCACAATTTTTTGTGATAATCATTAAGTCAATATAAAGCCAATAAATTACACTTATGTGGTTTAATTGGCCTTATTCGGTTATAATTAGATTGTTTCTCATCAAATTGGGTAAGTTTTCTTTTTAATTTGGTCTTCGAGAGACCAAATTGCATAGATTTCTCATCCCTAAGGACTGCCTAACTAGAATTGGTCAAACTGGTGTGAACTTTCCTGATTTGTCTCTGATCGATCATCGATGAGATAGGTCGATTCGGCCTCTTCCTGGCCAGTTTTGGATTGCCAACGACCACTCATCGAATCCTCGTCATGTGTATGTTGTCCTCATGTGCTTTGATTTTCGAAATTTTACAAAATTACCCATGGATTTCGTGAATATATGATTTCGCCCTTAATTAGGCTTTAATCTCGATTTCTGTTTTAATTCCTGTTTTTGGCCAATCAAGACTATCTAGATCATAAGACTCATTTAAGGTAGGATTAGCCCTTGATGAGAATAATTGGGGCATTAGATTAAATTTCAACCCTCGGATCGAGTCAACAGTCAAGATTTAACAATTTTCCCTCCAAAAACCTTAGGGGGCTCATTTGGATATTTTTCGATAAAAATGCAGAACTCTCTAGAATTCTCTCTTTCTATTTTTCTGGCCTAATCTCCCTCTCTCTCCTCTCTTGTGCTTGGCGTTTCTCCCTACCGCCATTCTGCAAATCGAGAGCGTTGATCGTAGTCAAATGCTAAAGATCACCTTCACTGTCCTCCCCTCGAGCAAAAATATACCCTTGGGAAATCAATCGCTGGATGAGAGGAAGTAAGAATTTTTCCTCATTTTTTCTCGCACTCTTTGGAATGAAGCGATGCGCCCTAAACTTTCAGCGATTTTTTTCATGTCCCTCCCTAAATCAAATTGAGTATGGAAACACGATATTCGAAAATTAAAAATGCAAAAATCTGGAAAACAAGGTCCCACATACCTTCAGTGAAGAAAATTAGGGCTAGATTCGTCTTCCAATGTTTATGTTTGGGATATGAGTGATCTTGTCCCAGTGCTTGCCTGCTTGTCTTTCACACCTCCTCTCTAATTCTTTGCAATCGTAGATTCGTAGGTGAGTAAGGGATGTGAGCCTTCGCATTGCTTCAGGGAATGATGTCAACCAGGAGCACCCACTGCCGATGTCGAGATTTTGAAGTGATTGAAGGGCCTCCATTTGCTCTAGTATAGCCTTCAAATTGCGGCAACCGCAAATTGCGAGACGGTCAAGATTGCGGGCCTGTAGAAGCCACTGCGGGAGATATGTCAGTTTGGGAAGCTTAGAGATTGTCACGGAGCGGAGATTGTGAAGGCATCCATGGAAATCCAAGATGTTGCCGCTTTCGTCTTTGGATATATCCAGCTCCTCAATATCCCAGATACAGAGATCCACGAGGCTCGATAGATGTTGCATACCTTGCTAAAGGGAAGACATTGCTAGATCAAAAGAGGTTCAAGGGAAGTGAGACTTTGGAAACCTCCTCAGACAAACATTCTGGAAACTTTATATATCGGATCACCAGTCTCTTCAACTTATTAAGGCCAAGCATCATCTGATTTATCAACAACGCTCCGTTGGCTTCATTCAGAATAAACTCCTCAAGATGAGGAGTTAGTGGCATGGTTTTTAATTTTTCACAGCCAACGATCTCCAATTCCAATAGACTAGGAAATGATACTGGTGAAGGGATGATTTGTCCGATTCGATATATTTCAATTTAGGCAAATCCTCAATATATAAAGACTTGAGGTGAGGTAGTTGGTCCAGTGGGGGGAGACGTTCACATCTTTCGCAAGCCGATACGTCAACTAAATGTGGCAAGAAAGATACAAGGCTATGCACCATCCACTTGGGGAAAGCTCTCACCTTTGTATTTCCATATCTTCAACCTTTGCAGATTTGAGGGTGGCTTCAGTCTATCAAACAGCACTTCATCTATTACTACATCATCAATATTGAAATTGCCCCAACTAAGTACCAAAGATTCCAGAGAATGCTTCCCATCAATATCTCATCCTCTCATTTGACTTCCACATTTGTTACTTATCCCAAATTTTCAATTAAAAGTTGTAATTAAGCCCCTTTAGCTAAAAACAACTTGAAATCATTATTGATGGGAGGTGCTAAAGGAAGCAAGATCCTTATAACTACACGCCTTCCTTTGGTTGCGAAAATCACCTACCCTACTCTACCTCTTCTTCTTGAGGGCTTATCTAAAAGTAATTCTCTTGATTTGTTAATGCGAATGGCTGTTCAAAAAGAAGGGGGCATACAAGATCTTGACATGCGAGCTATTGGTGAAGAGATAGTTAGAAAGTGCTTTGGGGTTCCATTGGTCATTCGAACTATTGGGGGTTTACTATTCCAAAAGGAAACTAAAGATGAATGGTTACGTTTCAAAGATGTTGAGCTCCCAAAAGTGTCTCAATTGGAAGACCCAATAATATCTATTCTCAGGCTAAGTTATGACCATCTTCCTTCACATTTGAAACAATGTTTCACCATTTGTTCATTGTTTCCCAAAGATTATGAGATAAAGAAGCATACTTTAGTTGATCTTTGGATGGCAGAAGGATTTATCCACCCATCAAATTCAGGTAAGCTTTTAGAAGACATTGCTCATGAATAATTCATGGATCTATGTTGGAGTAACTTCTTCCAAGATTTTAAAAAAGATCCATACATGAAGGAGGAAACTTGCAAGATGCATGATTTGATGCATGACCTAGCTTGCTTAGTTGCAGGGAACAGGTGTTGGGTGGCAAGGGATGACACAAATCAAATAAATGAAAGAACTCGTCATATATCCTTTGGTTTGATTTTCAATTTGATGGGTGAACTTCCAATCTCTCGCTTGAAACCAAGTGTATTGAGAACCTTTTTGGATACTATTGGAGGTTGGGGAAGAAATCTAACAAGTGAAGTAGACCGACGCCAATTAATTCAAAATTTCAAGAGGTTGCACATCTTGGATCCGCATACCACAAAGGTCGAGAAGGTGCCGAGGTCCATTTGTGAGTTGAAGTATCTCACATATCTCAATCTCTCTTACAGTGAAACACTCAAAAGGCTTCCTAACTCCATTACAAGATTGCAAAGCTTGCAAACGCTTAATCTTCACTCTTGTTATGTCCTTGAAGAATTGCCAAGTGATATAAGGAAGTTAGTTAGCCTTCAGAATCTGGACATAGATGGTTGTTCGAAACTTGGTTATTTGCCACGTGGAATAGGGGAATTGAGTTCTTTGCATAGGCTAACGAACTTCATTTTGCCCAAACATAAAGCTTGTGCTAAGAATTATTGCGGACTTGGGGAGCTAAAGGGGCTTAATAACATCCGGGACAAATTTCAATTGAAAATTTGGGATACGTAACAAAGTGGAAGTCAAATGAGAGGATGAGATATTGATGGGAAGCATTCTCTGGAATCTTTGGTACTTAGTTGGGGCAATTTCAATATTGATGATGTAGTAATAGATGAAGTGCTGTTTGATAGACTGAAGCTGCCCTCAAATCTGCAAAGGTTGAAGATTTGGAAATACAAAGGTGAGAGCTTTCCCCAAGTGGATGGTGCATAGCCTTGTATCTTTCTTGCCACATTTAGTTGACGTATCGGCTTGCGAAAGATGTGAACGTCTCCCCCCACTGGACCAACTACCTCACCTCAAGTCTTTATATATTGAGGATTTGCCTAAATTGAAATATATCGAGTCGGACAAATCATCCCTTCACCAGTATCATCTCCTAGTCTATTGGAATTGGAGATCGTTGGCTGTGAAAAATTAAAAGCCATGCCACTAACTCCTCAAGATGAGGAGTTAGTTCTGAATGAAGCCAACGGAGCGTTGTTGATAAATCAAATGATGCTTGGCCTTAATAAGTTGAAGAGACTGGTGATTCGATATATAAAGTTTCCAGAATGTTTGTCTGAGGAGGTTTCCAAAGTCTCACTTCCCTTGAACCTCTTTTGATCTAGCAATGTCTTCCCTCTAGCAAGGTATGCAACATCTATCGAGCCTCGTGGATCTCTGTATCTGGGATTGTGAGGAGCTGGATATATCCAAAGACGAAAGCGGCAACATCTTGGATTTCCATCCTTCACAATCTCCGCTCAGTGACAATCTCTGAGCTTCCCAAACTGACATCTCTCCCGCAGTGGCTTCTACAGGCCCGCAATCTCGAGTGTCTCACAATTTGCGGTTGCCGCAATTTGAAGGCTATACCGGAGCAAATTGAGGCTCTTCAATCACTTCAACATCTCGACATTGGCAGCTGGTGCTCCTCGTTGACATCATTCCCTGAAGCAATGCGAAGGCTCACATCCCTTACTCACCTACGAATCTACGATTGCAAAGAATTCGGTGAATCAACGATTGCAAAGAATTGGAGAAGAGGTGTGAAAGACAAGCAGGCGAGCACTGGGACAAGATCGCTCATATCCCGAACATAAACATTGGAAGACGAATCTAGCCCTAATTTTCTTCACTGAAGGTATGTGGGACCTTGTTTCCCAGATTTTTGCCTTTTTAATTTTCGAATATCGTGTTTCCATACTCGATTTGATTTGGGGAGGGACATGAAAAAAAATCGCTGAAGGGTTAGGTGCATTGCTTCATTCCGAAGAGTGCGAGAAAAAAATGAGGAAAAATTCTTATTTCGTCTCATCCAACGATTGATTTCCCAAGGGTATATTTCTGCTCGAGGGGAGGACAGCGAAGGTGATCTTAGGAAGTCTTAGGAATCGCCTTAATCTTTCCGCCTTAATCTTTCCAATGCTGATGATTTTGCACGATTCACATATCGTTTGGCTCGTTTTCCATTTTTGTCAAGTTAGGTTAGAAATCTGACTTAGGCAAAATTCGGAACCCCTGTTTTATCCCTGTTAAGTCTGATTTTTTTGTTATTTTTGTGTGATTTTCTGGTTAAAGATTCTTAGGTCAGATCCTTAACAAAATTTGTTCATCACTCTTTTTTCTATGTTAGGGTAAAATTTCACAATTTTTAAACCTTGTTTACTAGGTTGAATCTCTGTTGATATGTCATGATACCATGCTGTTTCGCTGAAATTTTTATGTGATGTTGCGCGTTATTGAATTTTTATAAATTCATATGTAGTTCATTTTAGAATAATTTCTTCATGAAGTTTGTTTCTCAAGATGTATTGGATGTTGTGTAATTTTCTTGGAACAAATGATCAATGGGTTCATTTTCAATTACATTGATTTTTATTTTGCCTTATTTTGTGATGTTCTGTTATAATTCTCTGCTGTGATTTTCTTCTTGAATTTTTTAGGTTAACTTACATGTTGAATTTCTTCACTTGTCTTCACAGACTTTGATCCTCACTTTTTGAACTTCACACACAAAAATTCTCGAAAAATAAAAAGCACTTTAATATGTTTTTCAGACCTCTGGAACATCATGAACTTGTTTGAATTTTCTTGTTCTTATTGTTTTGAACCTGATTTTAGTTAAGTGATGCTCATGCACACATTTTTCATGTCGTCTTTTGAGTTCCAAACTTTCATACTAAGCTCTTAATTTAGTATTGGTGTTGTTTAAAGTTTCGATTATATTTAGGGCATCTATAAAGCTCAATTAGAGTGCCCATCATTGGATTCGAGTTAGCCTTACTGGCTAAATGGTGGCTAAATGCTTTCTATAGTTGTGACACATCTTTGTTATACCATTTGCATATTTTCTCACCATTCACTATCAATTACTCTTCAAATGACTTTTGAGCATCATTTGAACTTTCACAATTCTTGGTTTGTTTACCTTTCTTAAATAGGGGCAAAATCGTAAATTCACAAATTCAGGGGTCATTTCGCAAAATCTAGAAAATGTAAGGGTATAGGGTAAAATACGCGTGATGAGGATTCATAAACTAGTCATCGGCAATCTGGAACCAGCCGACAAGGAGCCAAACCAGCTTGCCTCACCGGCGATTGGTCAAATCGGTTAGGCCGGTTCACACTGATTCGATCAATTCTTAATCGATTCAGGCTAGTTGGTTGTTGGGGAAGAGAAATTTATGCAATTTGGTTTTTGAGGACCAAATTGAAAAGAAATCTTACACAATTTGATGAGAAATGATCCGATTCTAACCAAATTAAGCCAATTAAACCACTCGAATATGATTTATTGGTTTTCTGTTGACCTAATTGAATGACTATTGTGAAAAATAGCGGACCTTGACCATGGGTATACATAATTGATCATCATAGGCTAAAATAGGTAATTTTGCAATTTCTCGTTCGAAATTGCAAATGAATTGAAATTGAATTCAATTTATATTGCGATAAACTTATTTGACTAATTATCGATGCTTAGGATAACCTATTACATCCAAATTTACCTTGAATTGAAGTCATGAGACTTAGGTGAAAAATGAATTGAGGTCTAATATCAAAAATAGACCTTGATTCATGAAATTAAACCTTAATTTTGAATGGGTCCACTTGAATTTCTTCAATTGAGGCTAAATAACTCGATTTTTCTATATTCAAGAGAGTAAAATCAAATTGGGAAGTTCTCAAGTGAATTTCTCAAAACGAACCTTGGATTTGGACTTATCTCAAGAAAACAAGTGAAATACAATTATCAATTTGCAACTCATGAAGGATTGATTTGGATCCCTAATTATGGCTTAAAATGGTAATTCGCCTTTCGACATGACAATTATTGAAATTGAGTGAACGAGCGGATTAGAAATTGTCCTTAGACCAAATGTCGTAAAAAGGAACTAGATCTAATTATGACTAAAATGAAAGTAATTTATTTTTGGTTGATTTTGAATGTAAAATTGAAAAAATTTAACAAATTTTTCGACATCAAAGTCAAATCGACATTAATACGAAGTGTTTTGTAATTTTTTTTATTTTTTTGATAATTTGGTCAAAGATTTGACTAAAAGTTAAACCTTTAGTTAATTTTCCTAAAAATGTTAATCTTTGAATTTTTTGAAAATTGACTTGACTAGAATGAAATTAAAGTAGTTTAACATCTTTTTTTTTGGCAAATAACCAACTTTTCACGCGGGGTTGACTTTTGTCATATGATTGACCAAAAATTCAACTCAAAAATCAATCGTTTGACTTTTTAGGTTTTTGTTGAAAATGAATAGGAAATTGATCTAAAGTGACAATTCAAAAAGAAACAAAAAATGAAAGATGACATTTGTTGATCAAGAAACGGGCTCTATTGCGATTGGAAATCTTAATCTCGATTGATTACCTTTTCGATGTGTCAACTAAAAATAAGGTGTAAACAACCTTGAGGGAACTCTCTCATGGTCAAGTATTCGTAAACCCGATCTTTCCGCTCTATGGTGCCCGAGATTGGGTCGCGACAAGGCATAGACTACTGAGGTTCACTAAGGCGTTCGTTGGAGGTAGAATGGCCAAGAGAGGAGACAGATGGGTCGAGCATTCGAGAAGATGGAGAAGAGGAAAGTTGAAGAAAGAAAAAGGCAAATTTCTTAGAAGGTGAACGGAGATTTGTCGAGTTCCTTCTACTTTGGCCACTCTCGGCTAGCTAGAGAATATAGTTCACAACCATTGGTCACCATCTCTATCCGTGGCTGAGCGAGGGCTTTCGTCCATTAGACTTGTTCCCTAGACGAAAAGGAAGGCTACTGGTCATCTTTTGAAGCTTCATCGGTGAACGTGACAGCGATGACGACATTTTTGGATCAAGTAGGAGTTCATCTCTAACGCCCCATTTTAGCTCGGTTGTGATGAGACCGTAATCTGAAATTCGTTCTTCGTGAGATCATAGGCACATTGCCTAGAGATATGATTTGATCTATGATTAACAGTGTTGGTTCAGGCCTTTATATGTCAAGATTAAAACTTAATTCACAATGACGATAAATCTGAAACTTGTTTTCCAAAACGCACATCACGTGTTTGATAAAATGTTTGAGTGATATACTGAAAAGTGTTTTTGGACAATTGATTGCATGGTATATTCTCCATTTTATGATCTCTGGTTGTACATGAAATTAGATATTTTCCCGTATTTCATTAGGTTTCTAGTTGAACTAAATAGGTTAGTGATGACTCTTTAGGTATAATTAGTATAAAATTAATTGAATGACAACTTGCGTAAGGTATGGATTTGGGAGAACCCGGATCAACTAAAAGCCATCGACTCGAATTTGGCAAAATTGCTAAACCTAATTCCCTCTTCATATCGAGGAGTAGGTCGCAACAAGTCGAAAGGAGAATAGCTGCGGGGGGAAAAGAAGAAAGTAATCTCTTTCGTTAGCCGCGTTCTAATCTCTTCAACAAAGCTCGGTATTAAGAAAGCCCATAGATCGAAACTTATAACAGGTGAACCTCTCTTCGGATTCCTTTCCGCCAAGACCTGATCCCCTTGGCTCGGACAAACACACGACGAAATAAAGTGAGGGATTTATACATGTTCCGGACTTCCCATTAACACGCCTCGCTCCTAACTGCATAAGAAATTGAACTCGAAACAAAGGCTATGAAGGGCTTTCAAAGAAGGGCTTGGGAAAAGAACCGCTCATGTTTTTACAAACCATCTGGCTCTCTTTCCTTAAGTTGATCACTAAAATATGGATTTAAGCCCCTGGACTAGTAAGGGACTACGATCAACTCCTACTATCCATACTAGAAAGAGGTTTTAGCATCCTCGTATGCTTCCTAGCTTCTATTGAGATAATGGTGGTTGAGGGGAGGCTTACGAGCATACCCATATGACAAGCTTTTCCGGTGGAGGTTAGGGAATCGAACTTGGCGAACTATCCAAATATACGAAACTAATACACTCATATCTATGTTTGAATTGATCTGAACAAGCCTCTACTATCAAAGTTCAGGTCGAGTCGATTAGACAGATTGGAATTGTGGGAAGTTAGTGGAAGAAGAGGTACCATCTGCATCAGGCCAAACTGATGATCCCCTTGAGAGATAAATTACATGGCTGAACTGCCTATCCATCAAATATCGTAGTTTATACTTAAGAGCAAGAGGTTCCTTGTGTGAAACTTATATTAGGAAAAATCAAAGTTGCCAACTCGACATTCCTCCCATCTAGGGTTTGCTTGTTCAATAACTTTTGATGGCATTTGCACAATAGTTTTTCCATCTAAAATTTCTCGTTCCAAATATTGTAGTTAAAATTTTGGCACCTTAGTGCCATCTTTCAAGAGGTTAGCCCAAAAAAATTACTCGTATTAGATTGTGGTTTAGTGGGATGCTCTACATTAATCGAAACTTACGCATCCCCATCCCATAGATTTAGGATCTGATGGACCGGAGTTAACTAACATATTTACAGGGTTGGATTTACTCACCCAAGGAAGTGTTGAACACGCGCCCATTTTACAGCAGATGGAGCAGCAATCATGGAAGCCTTCCTTGATGAAGCAAGAGGGTGAGGTACTTTATTTTTCAGTTACTTCCCGAGCAGACAATAGATAGCCTCTACCTTGCTTAACAATCGACCACTTGATCTATGCTTGCTCCGATGAGAATTAAAGAAGGGATCTTGGTTTACCCCTTTGAACTCATCAATCCCTTTCCTGGCCTAATGCTCGGAAGCTCTTGCTCCGATGCTTTGTTGTCGGCCTTACAAGGGAAAATTTGTTGGTGTCGCGTATAAAAGCTAACGGTTGCATTTAGGTTATACTTTATACAAGAAACCTTGCTGCCATACTAAAAAAAGCAACAATTGAAGTTCTCAAATTACACGTTCTTTGATCATAAAAAAGCTCATCTAATATAAAAAAAGAAGCTAAGTGTATAGAACTTCTTTGAGGCGGTTCCTTTGGCCACTCGCCTTTGATAGGAAGCTTCCTTCCATTCTTTGTAGTAGCCAGGCTCGTTGAAGCAAACCTAGGTAGAAGGAAAGGAGGTCGTTCATTCGAGAATGGGAGTTGTTTCCTATTAATAATCGAAAGTGGACCAGTTGAGTGGCAAGCCAGCTGATAGGGTCACAAAGCCCCCAGTGAATGTACGATTTGGACGACTTTAATCATATGCTTAGCACAGCCAGTTCACAAATGAGCTAGTCGCCTTACTTGAAGAATGAACCATTTACTTGACTCGGATGGTTCTTTGCTCAACACCGACCGCTCGTTGCTTTACATGAATAGTTCCCCAATCCTCATTTGCCCCTACGTGCTCTCTTTTGAGGACCTGAACTCAAACTCGCTCCCCATTTAGCATGAAGCTTGCTGGCGGCATTGATGATGGTGTCGACAGAGTTCTCAAGCACCAACTCGACTCCACAAAGTGCTTTTACACTTGGCCTATCTTTTGCACGGGAAGAGACCGATCGTGACCGTAAAACAGAAGACCCATGAACTCGTGATTTAAACAAAAATGAAATTGGGATGAGCTAAGCTCAAAAACCAAAAAAGAGAGATGTACGAGAGCTTCCATAGAATTTATATCAAAATAAATTTCTTTAGAAAAGCAAGTCCCATCAAGTTAGCCATTGGAGAAATGGCATCTTAAGAGGAGAGCGAGTGACTTTTAGGATGGTTTAATAGTCAATTAGATAAAGGTCGTTCCTACTTCCAACGAGGAGAAGAAAGAATATGTTCGTAAATTAGGCAGTGGCTTTTCTTATAAATGACTCCACTCCTATTGAATAGAATTAGGAAGAAGGGCCACTAATCATTGTTTTCGAAACCCGAAGTTGAATCTTTTCTTTTACTTGCTTATTCATTGAGATTTTCTTTGTGTTCCGTGTATTGCACTGAAGCTTGTGAAGCCTATGCGAAGCAAGCAGTACAAGATCTCATATTAAAGAATTCATGTCTTGTTCACAGTTTATCTGAATCAGACTAAGAAATTGGCATCAACAAAGCAAGGCCCCAATTAGCTTAGCCTAGAGCAAATCGAAAAAGATCTCGCGAAGGCTGGAACCCCTTGCCAAAGATCCTTCTCTTCCTCTGTGAAGATAGATGGCTCTTTTCCTGCTTTGCGTGTCAAGTGCGAGATCGGTTGAGAACCTTTCGCCCCACAGTGTTTTCAAAAGCAGGTCTCTGTTTGGTGTTTTCTGTACTAGGGTTAAGGTGGAAGATTGAAATGGAAGTCATACATAGCCTATTAAAAGAAGTCATAAATTCTCTCGGAAGCTTTCATGACGCCAACATTCTAGTAGAATTTTAAATGAATTAAGACCTTTTACGCGAAAAACCTTTCGTAGGTAAATCGACTTTTGTTTGGAGGCGATCGGAGTCTCTTTCTCGCTGTCTTCTCGCTGTCCCGTCCATCTGGGCCCTTGGACGATGTGGACTGCGCTCGGCCCAACGCCAGTGGTTTGGGTTTTTTGGTTTCTGTGGGCCCTCTCGGCTCAGTTGCTTTACATTTCAAAATAGACAAATAGTGTTTCTTCCTCCTCAAAATATAACATTATCCGAATTTCAGAAAATTACAAAACATAAAAAAAAATCATGTATGAATCTACATGTTTTTTTTTTTTTTTTGATACCAGGGAACCCGTACAGCCGGAAATGGCGGCAAACCCTAGGGGCGACGCTAATGCAAGCGACCCACCATCCCGACGTTGCACTTAAGATCCCGTGGTCCCGCGGGATTCGAACTCCTCCGTTCTATGTAGACGTTATGGAAGCTCTTATCCAACTAGGTCACTGCATGCGGTGGTGTATGAATCTACATGTTTATATCAGAATATTGCGAAAATTTCAAAAAGTTCAGGATTTGAAGAAAGTCAAAGCACTCAAGCTGCAAAGTACAAGAAAAGTCGATGCAGGATTTGCTTTGAGACCGCTACAAGCCAGATGCCTTGAACTGAATTCAAGATTGATGTGCATTTAGTATCGATTAAGTGCGTATCTAATGAGGATTGACCGAATTGTTGAAACCTCTGTCTGTGATGTATTGTTTCGCTCGAATTGCGAGGGTCCTCACTTAAACTAATCTTAGAAACATACTCACTATTTTACAAGTGAAGCCTTATTGAAACATATAGATGTGATGGATTGTGTGTGCCAATGAAATTACGTATTTTGCACTCAAATTACAAGTTTTCCCACTTCTTACTCCTGATATACGGAGGTCGCTGTAATAAGCAATAAGAAGATGCCTTCTATTTTAAGTTGTCTTTTTTTTTTTTGGGTAAAATGTAATAATATATTGAGCTTAAACCAACAATATACATAAGATTCGGCTCTACAAAACTTGCACTCAAGAAGACAATAAGTCAACTTGAGTGGAGGGAGCCGAATGCAAAAAGCTGCTAACTAAGTTGTCTTTTTTTCTTTCTTAAGATATCTATTTATTATCAAGTGCCTTTCTATCATAAATAGCAACAATTTTGTGTTCGCATATCCAGATGAAATATTTGTGAATCTAACGTATGTAGAAAATTTTAGTAATATATTGCACAAATAACTTCAGCAGATTGTTTTGTTTTCCGTGTGCCAACTTAAGTAATATTAAAGAAAATATTAAAACTGAAAAATAAGATTTTTGCGCTGCATTTTGTAACTTGTATATAAAACGTTGTGAAGTAGTAAATAGGTATGTTTGTTTGAAAAATATTTTTTCTTAAAGATGTTTGTATCACTTATAAAAATGGACAAACAAAAAATATTTGTCATCATAAATGAAAATGTTTGGACATAAATTATTATTGATAATAAAAATAATATTTATTAACTAATTATTTTAAGTGATATAAGCGATCATTTTTAGAAAAATGATTTCCAATTAATTCATTTTTTGTAAAACAAATAAAGCCTCAATAATTATTGAATGTATATTGTTCTTGGGTATGGAAAACAATTTGCCGATCAATTAAACTTTGTAAATTATTGAAACTAGAACAGACAAATGTTTACAACGTTTTTAAACTAAGGTAATGACAAGAAGTCATAAGCCTTCGCAAGACATCCTAAAATTTAAATTAGGTTTTTTTTGCTTATTGTC